>NC_056448.1:5573915-5581415 GCF_018296145.1 Oncorhynchus tshawytscha
TACTGTACAGGTGAATAATGAAGATCCGAAAAAGGAAAAAATGAGGGGTAAAAGAAAAAGTGAATTCAACTAAATCAGCCTCCTGTTCTGTTTTAATCAAGTCCCTGAACAGGCTCAGAAGGATCCTATGAGCGCGGGACATTTCCTGGTGACAGTAGTCCTTGCAGTGCTTCTACCGTTAATTCTTGGTGGCACAAAAAACTTCTCGGCTGCAGATATAGTGATGTCCAGCTTCTTGGACACTTGTGCTGTACAATTAATAACTGTGGCTATAAATGCTACAAAATCCACCTTCACAACGAGTGGATCCAGATCACTTGATTGACGTATAACATTTGCAACTGGTTGTGGTTCATCCACCACCATATCTTCTTCAGAACTGTGGCCTCTTGCCCCTTCAAATCAAATCCAATTTCATTGGTCACATACACACGATTGGCAGATGTTATTGCAGGTGTAGCGAAATGCGTGTGTTTCTAGCTCCGGCAGTGCAGTAATATCTAATAAGTAATATCTAACAAATTACACAACATATACCCAATACACACAAATCTAAGTAGGAATGAATTTAGACCATACACAGATGGACGAGCGATGTCAGAGCAGAACGGACTAAGATACCGTAGAATAGTATAGAAAACACTATATACATATGAGATGAGTAATGCCAGATATGTAAACATTATTAAAGTGATTAGTGTTCTATTCCTTAAAGTGGCCAGTGATTCCTAGTCTATGCCTATAGGCAGCAGCCTTTAATATGCTAGTGATGGCTGTTTAACAGTCTGATGGCCTTGAGATAGAAGCTGTTTTTCAGTCTCTCAGTCCCAGTTTTGATGTACCTGTACTGACGTCGCTTTCTGGATGATAGTGGGGTGAACAGGTAGTGGCTTGGGTGGTTGATGTCCTTGATGATTTTTTTGGACATCCTGTGACATCGGGTGCAGTAGGTGTCCTGGAGGGCGGGTAGTTTGCCCATAGTAATGCATTGCAGACCGCACCACCCTCTGGAGAGCCTTGCGGTTGCGGGCAGTGCAGTTGCCGTACCAGATGGTAATACAACCTGACAGGATGCTTTCAATTGTGTATGTGTAACAACTCTCATCACCGCCTCCACATAGGAGATTTACTGTACAGCCCTGATCCTTGAAACCTCAACCTCTTTCACCCTAACAGGGCACTCAGGGAATTCGGAAATATGATCCCCACCACAGTTGCAACATTTTACAATAACAAATTTCTTCTGTCTGCAAACACTTGACAAATGGCCAACCTTTTTACACTTCTTGCACTAACGCTCTAACGGTGTATGTTATACATTACCAGTATGTACAGAAAACCCTTGAATGAGTAGGTGTGTCCAAACTTTTGGCTGGTACTGTATATCCCAACTTTACATAGGGTGGTACATACTCATCAAACATCAATAATACAGATAAATGTTGCCTCTTTTTCTCATTCTCCATACAGGTCAAGCCACGTGCATGAAATACTCCTGGAATTGTTTGCCTAAGATATTGATTACCAATGTCCAACGGGACCACAGAGAGAACACCTTTTACCGGTGCCCTGCTCCGACAATCAAAGCTGTCCACTTCATGTGTCGATCATTTTGCGAGCCACAATGCACGCTCCTTTTGCTCTTTACATACACACGAAATCAACACCATACCACTCCTGGTTACTATGACTACACGAAATCAACACCATACCACTCCTGGTTACTATGACTACACGATATCAACACCATACCACTCCTGGTTACTTTGACTGCATCCACTTCTCCCAACGCCTTCTTCACCGTCCTCGTGACTTCAAAAGGGTTTACCAAATACACATCCTTATTCAAATAAATGCACTCCAACAAGCAACGATTCGTCAGACTCATTTTCCACAAAATTTTTTGCCCTTTTCGTTCCATTCTTGGACATCACCGTTATCCACTCATCTTTCTCACTTACTGTACTCGACGTGCTTTCAGCTTCAAACGAAACTTCTGTTTCCGCCATCTCGCCGGGCTTTGAGTCCACCCCTCTCTCGCTTTGTGTGTTTCCCTTCATTTATTAATTTAGTCCCCGCCCCATTAGCTGGGCTCCTCGGAGTTGGACGTTCCCCTGAACTGGCACATCTGTATTGGTTCACCCTAACCAGCCACTGCACCGCTCAAAAGGAAAGCTCAGAGCTCATTTTTGGGACTGCTACTACTTGGGACAGACTGCTGCCACTGCTTCTGATGTTATGAATACCGCCATTGTTATGACTGCCGTTACGACTACTGTCACTGTTGCTACTTTCTGGTCCAAGTGGGTGGATTGGAGTCAAACCGATGGCGCTACAATGCTCAGATGACGGCTGACACAACGCACGCTATTTCCCAGGTATGGGAAGAAGTATTTTCCGAAGTGAGGTGCTTTGTAAGAATGAGCCCTTCCTTCCTTACCCTTGCTCTGTTTTACCCCTACACGTGGCATGTGCTGGAGTGGCCTGCAATAGAGTCCAGAAACTGTGCAGCAGCGGTCAACCCCCAAAATTGACTCTACAAACACTGTTCAACTATGTGGCTTCTACTAGGACTGTTCTTGCTGTCACGCCTGCCCCCGCTCTCCCTCTCTGGCGCTCCAGAACGCTAGGCTACCTTTCATTACGCACACATGTCACCATCATTATGCGCATCAGTGCTCATTGGACTCACCTGGACTCCTTCACGTTTTGATTGCCGTCCCCATAGCTGTCTGTTTCCTGTGTTTCATCCCCGTGTCAGCATTAACGTCATTATGTTTTCATGTCCAGACGCTGTCCTGTCATGTTCCATGTCCCTTCTAAATGAAATGTCCCTGAACTTGCTTCTTGTCTACCAGCGTCGATCCTTACACTTGTTTTTTTTATTTGCTTGTAAATGTGTTCACCCTGAACTCATCGAACCAAATATAAAGGAAACAACTTTTTGAAAACCTTGTCTGTGTGGTGGCCTGGGACCTGCATCATTTGACAAGAAACAGAAGCATTTTGAAAACACTCTAAAAGAGTTTGAAGACTCCATTGATGGAAACCATTTCTGGGAGAAATGGAATGGTCTAGCCATTCAAAATGGCAACATTTGGAAATGATCTTAAATCGCTAAGGAATAATATCATCAAAGACCTTACTTTAAACCAAAGAATTATCCAAGAAAAATGAATCTCCCTAGAACACCAAAACCCATTTGACTACCAAATTACACACTGCACTTGAATAAAATACAAAGCCTTAAAACCTGGAAAGGCATGTGGCCCTGACGGCATCTGGAATGAAATGCTTTCACACAGTAATCCTGCACTGCAGGATGCCTTAGTAAAGCTATTTAACCTGGTTTTGGAGTGGCTGTTTCCCTGATAATTGGAACCAGGGGCTCATAACCCAACATAAAAAAAGTTAACAAATTAGACCCTATTAATTATATGGAAATATTTGTTGCCAGTTGCCAGGAAAACTATCTTGTATTCTCAGTGACCGAATACAGACCTTCCTCACACAACGTTCTCAGCAAAAAATGAATTGTCTCTCTACCCAAACACAGAACAGACCACACACACATTACACATGCTAATAAACCAGCATGTTCATCAGAAAAACAGGGAAAATATTTTCATGTTATGTTGATTTTAAGAATGCTTTTGATTCCATTTGGCATGATTATTACACAACCCTCCAAAGCCATGTTGGGGGTAAAATATACATCATTAAATGCATTTAATCTCATAGCAAATAAAGCATTTATCCACACAACATAACAGTTTAACTTCCACGTGACGGTTGAGCTAACGTAGGCTAATGCGATTAGCATGAGGTTGTAAGTAACAAGAAAATTTCCCAAGACATAGACATATCTGATATTGGCAGAAAATTTAAATTCTTGTTAATCTAACTGCACTGTCCAATTTACAGTAGCTATTACAGTAAAATAATAACATGCTATTGTTTGAGGAGAGTGCACAATTTTGAACATGAAAAGTTATTAATAAACAGATTAGGCACATTTGGGTAGTCTTGATACAAAATTTTGAACAGAAATGCAATGGTTCATTGGATCAGTCTAAAACGTTGCACATACACTGATGGTGGCCAACATCTAGTTTTCACCTGGGCTGGAATAATACATTATGGCCTTTCTCTTGCATTTCAAAGATGATGGTACAAAAAACACAAAAGAACGGTTGTTTTTTTCTTTGTATTGTCTTTTACCAGCTCTATTGTGTTATATTCTACTACATTCCTTTCACATTTCCATAAACTTCAAAGTGTTTCCTTTCAAATGGTTCCAAGAATATGCATATGCTTGCTTCAGGGCCTGAGCTACAGGATTCTACTACATTCCTTTCACATTTCCATAAACTGTCAAGTGTTTCCTTTCAAATGGTACTAAGAATATGCATATCCTTGCTTCAGGGCCTGAGCTACAGGCAGTTAGATTTGAGTATGTCATTTTAGGCGAAATTGAAAGAAAAAGGGGCTAATCCTTAACAAGGGAGGGGGGTGAGTCAAGGGTGCAGTTTAAGTCTAAACCTGTTCAACGTTGGACCGATCTGCAGACCCTAGACTCACCCTCAAAGACGAGGTCAGATTCCTGCTCTACGCAGATGACCATGTCCTGCTGTCACCAAGAGAGCAATATCTACAGGAGCAACTAGACATTATATCCTAATACTGCACCAACTTGGCAATCAACATTAGCTTTCATGAAACCAAAGTTGTGATTTTCCAGAAAAAGGACAGGAATCAGAACAACAAACACGCCTTCAAATTAGGAAAAATCATGGTTGAACGAGCACAATTATACAACTACCTGGGACAAAGAATCTGTGCCTCTGGTGGCTTTGGTCTGGCAGTGAATGCAATAAATGAAATAGGCCGCAAAGCATTTTACTCCATAAAACACATTTCTCCAAAATAAATATTCTAATCCAATTCTGGTGCAAAATTTTGCACTATATGGAAGTGTGGTTTGGGTCCAATCTGCAATTACGATTTTAAGCATTGGGAGAAACCCCCAAAAGGTAATATGCATATAGAAATGTGCAGAATTATCCAAAATATAAAAAAGAAAGTACCAAATAATGAGAGAGCGGAACTATAAAGATTCCCTCCAATTGTTTTTATAAAGAAAAGGACACTTACATTTTGACACCATTTAACATGTAGACCCAAAGCATCCCTACAATTCCAAACATTGGAAACCCAAGAGCTGAACCCTGAAAAAAGTCCACTATGTCATCTGTAAAGAACCCTATTGTCCAAACACACATGGAAATTAATATCATTGTTATATTAAAACCTCATGTTTGAGAAATTGGGAAAATTAAACAAAAACACAGAATACACTAAATTGATATTTGAGAATACAAAAAAGAATACAAATTGGCAGATTATCTGCACTCTGTCATGATACAAAACAGAGACAAATCCTGACCAAATACAGGCCCAGCGACCACCAATTGACTATAGAAAAAGGGAGACAAAAAGACTGCCCAAAGAGGAATGTTTATGTGGTCACTGTACGAGAGGGGAGGTAGAGAGAGATGCACTTCCTCCTCTATTGCAAAAAAGATTATTCAGCAAGAGTCATTCTTCTAAGAAATTACTTAATTTATTCCACATTTTTATTATTAAACCCAGAGGAAAATGCTTAAGTACTCATGAGATAATATGTTTTTGCCTGCCATAGCATGAGGGACACTGAGAAACTACATCTGTATCAATAGGCAGTAACAATTGCTATTATTATTATTATTGTTGTTATCGTTATTATTGTTGTTATTGTTGCCATGATTATTATTCCAAATTGTAGTCATAAGGGTAGTAGGGGTAGTGGTAATGGTAACGGTAGTAGTTTAATAGTGGTAGTGGTGGTAGTAGTGGTGGTAGTAGTAGTAGTAGTAGTGGTAATGATAATGGTGGTAGTTGTAGCACTAATATAGTGGTGATGATAATTGTAGTAATAGTGTTAGTAGGTAGCAGGTAGAAATATTGGTGATAGAAATGATAGCAAGTAGTGGTAATGGTAATAGTAGGGATAGTTGTGGTTTAAATAACAGTGGTATTAGGATTCATTTTAGTAGTAATAAGAGTAGCTTGTGATTTTTTATGTTTAGTCGCTGGTTGGCGTCAAGATGGCGCCGGAGAACAAGGCTGATGTTTTACGTATTCCTAACCAATTGTGTTTTTTAGTTTGTTTCTTTGCATTGTTTGTAACTTATTTTTTAAACTTATTTTGAATATAATTTTGCTGTCTCTTATGACGGTAAATAACTTCTGGACATCAGGACTGCGATTACTCACCACGGACTGGCAGAATCCTTTTTTTCCTTTAACGAGTCTGACGAGAGTGACGTGAATGATATACTGCTTAAACAAGAACAGGCCCATATCCCTGTCATTTGCGTGAAGAGAAGGCGGACAAAAAGGGGCCAGAGGGCAGGCTGCCTTCTGAGAACTCATAGGCGATCGAATAAAACCTCACTTCCTTCCATTCTCCTAGCAAACTTGCTATCGTTGGAAAATAAAATTGATGACCTATGCGGAAGATTAAACTACCAACGGGACATTCAAAACTGTAATATCTTATGCTTCACGGAGTCGTGGCTGAACGACGACATTATCAACATAATAGCTGGCTGGTTATACGCTGTATTGGCAGGACATGAGAGCGCCGTCTGGTCAAGGGGCGGCGGATTATGTATTTTCGTAAATAACAGCAGGTGCATGATATCTAAGGATGTCTCAAGGTTTTGCTTGCCTGAGGTAGAATATGTCATGATAAGCTGTAGACCACACCATCTACCTAGAGAGATTTCATCTGTATTTTTCGTAGCTGTCTACGTACCACCACAGACTGATGCTAGCACTAAGACCGCACTGAATGAGCTTCTATTTCGCCATAAGCAAACAGGAAAACGCTCATCCAGAGGTGGCGCTCCAAGTAGCCGGGGAATTTAATGCAGGGAAACTTAAATCTTTCTTACCAAATTTCTATCAGCATGTTAAATGTGCAACCAGAGGGATAAAAACTCTGGACCACCTTTACTCCACACACAGAGACGCATACCAAGCTCGCCCTCACCCTCCATTTGGCAAATCTGACCATAATTCTATTCTCCTGATTCCTGCTTCCAAGCAAAAATTAAAGCAGGAAGCACCAGTGACTCGATCATTAAAAAACTGGTGAGATGTAACAGATGCTAAGCTACAGGACTGTTTTGCCAGCACAGACTGGAATATGTTCTGGGATTCCTCTGATGGCATTGAGGAGTACACCACATCAGTCATTGGCTTCATCAATAAGTGCATAGATGACATCGTCCCCACGGTGACCGTACTTACTGTACATACCCTAACGAGAAGCCATGGATTACAGGCAACATCCTCACTGAGCTAAAGGCTAGAGCTGCCACTTTCAAGCTTATAAGAAATCCTGCTATGCCCTCAGGCGAACCATCAAACAGGCAAAGCGTCAATACAGGACCA
>NC_056448.1:5586415-5776415 GCF_018296145.1 Oncorhynchus tshawytscha
GAGACCTCAGGTCCTCAATACACTGTCTCAGAACAATCTAGAGCCACTGTTACCAGGGACAATTAGGAAGATTACAGCTGGAGACCTCAGGTCCTCAATACACTATCTCAGAACAATCTAGAGTCACTGTTACCAGGGACAATTAGGAAGATTAGAGCTGGAGACCTCAGGTCCTCAATACACTTTTTCAGAACAATCTAGAGTCACTGTTACCAGGGACAATTAGGAAGATCACAGATGGAGACCTCAGGTCCTCAATACACTATCTCAGAACAATCTAGAGTCACTGTTACCAGGGACAATTAGGAAGATCACAGCTGGAGACCTCAGGTCCTCAATACACTGTCTCAGAACAATCTAGAGTCACTGTTACCAGGGACAATTAGGAAGATTACAGCTGGAGACCTCAGGTCCTCAATACACTATCTCAGAACAATCTAGAGTCACTGTTACCAGGGACAATTAGGAAGATCACAGCTGGAGACCTCAGGTCCTCAATACACTGTCTCAGAACAATCTAGAGTCACTGTTACCAGGGACAATTAGGAAGATCACAGCTGGAGACCTCAGGTCCTCAATACACTATCTCAGAACAATCTAGAGTCCCTGTTACCAGGGACAATTAGGTAGATTACAGCTGGAGACCTTAGGTCCTCAATATACTGTCTCAGAACAATCTAGAGTCACTGTTACCAGGGACAATTAGGAAGATTACAGCTGGAGACCTCAGGTCCTCAATACACTGTCTCAGAACAATCTAGAGTCACTGTTACCAGGGACAATTAGGAAGATTACAGCTGGAGACCTCAGGTCCTCAATACACTATCTCAGAACAATCTAGAGTCACTGTTACCAGGGACAATTAGGAAGATTACAGCTGGAGACCTCAGGTCCTCAATACACTATCTCAGAACAATCTAGAGTCACTGTTACCAGGGACAATTAGGAAGATTACAGCTGGAGGTGGATGGTTATGAAACACATGGAAAATACATGTTTGATTATACTGTAATGGTCAGCCTTTTTGACTTTATGTGTTGTGAAGTGAGCATTGGAAAGTGCACTGGCCATTCATCACCGACGCGACATCTCAGGGATGATTTGGGTTTTCAAATGTACCTTGTGGTTTAGCAGCACTGACTCCGAACAAGGCCTTGTAATGTCCGACGTTTTATACGTTCAAGAGCTCCACAGCTCTCAGGATGCTTACTGTCGCCGAGTCCTCGAGATTTTGATGCTGTTTTGCTCATCCGTTGTCAATTCCGGATGAAGTCACGATCATTCATGCCAAGTTTCTGAAAATATGCTTTTATGGACAACTTTTGTAGGATCACAAGTCCTGAAAAAAAGTAATAAGAGAAAAAGAGCATGTAATTACGAACAATACATCATACCCCAAACATAACACCAACAAAACACTGCAATACACTTTACACAGACATCCAAACACGCAGTAAGCATATCTATTGAGCACAATCTTATTTTCCCCACTAGATAATCCTACCATTTGTCCTCTTGTACACTTCCTGCTTAGTAAAAGCTCCCTCAGAACTCGTTGCATTTTTCAACCTGGGAAGCATTTCAGGGTTACTTTAAAAATATGAAATGAATGGCATTCTCACATCGGGGTACGGGGTAACTACAAGAACTGAATGATAAAGGTTGGGTTGCATAGTTACAATTTAGGGAAATAGCGAAGGGCTTATTTCCATTGGTTGAGGTAGAGGAGACTTTGACAGTGATCTAAATGGCACCCTATTCCCTATGTCGTGCACAGCCTTGGTCAAAAATGGTGCACTATATAGAGCATAGGGTGCCATTTGCAACGAACCCTGATACTTCCTGTGCTGTGCTGTGCTGTGTGGACTAAAGCCTCAGTGAATGATGGGCATGTCTGTTTTTGACAGTCTGAAGATAAGGAAGTCCCCTTAGGTATTAGATGTCATTCCTTTTCACTGTGGAAAGCTGTTAAAGAGAGTGAGTACTGTTAGAGAGAGAGAGAGAGAGAGAGAGAGAAAGAGAGGTAGAATAAGTACCTTTAGAGAGAGAGAGAGCGAGAGCGAGAGAGAGAGAGAGAGAGAGAGAGAGAGAGATTGTGGAAAAGAGGTAAGAGTGAGTACCTTTAGCAGAATCAGAAGCACCTTTCCCTTCCTCTTCCTATGAACAGAAAGATTCACAACAACAAAGCCTTCCTCTAAAGTCAGAGAGGAAAAGCCAACGTCGCCGAGGAACACAATATCTGCAGCAGATGAGTAATCCCCTCCGCTCAATCTAAAGCCTGGCACTGAATTTACAATGTCCATAATAACTGGAGTCGTGGATTTGAAGGACACGCACGTACCCACACACATATACTAATACACGTTTGCGGATAAGAAGATTCAGGAGGAAATTAATCTACTATGACCATTCGTTTTTTTCTCTGTTGATGGACAGCAATACCTAAAACACACACACACTAATTCACATTTGCAGATAAGAAGATACAGAAGGAAATGAATCTGCTATGACCATTAGTTGTCTCTCTGTTGGTAGACAACAAGAACTCAAATGTTCTCTCTGCTCCCTCAACATTTGTACAGAAACTGGAATCATCATATCCATGCCCCATTGTTAGTGTGTGTGTGTGTGTGTGTGTGCGCGCCTGCATCTCTTCGCGTGTGTATACCTCAAACACTAGAACTGCCTACTGATTTCCTGAGAGGAGCAGGTGGGTATCTTTACTTACTTTCTCATTCAGCATAGACGTTGGTGGTTCTAGTTATAGAAAGAGCAGCAGGAGGAAGGCCGCATTAGTAAACCCATTTAGCTCCTCCTGCTTTGAAAATATGGAGGCAGCCGAGAGAGAAGAGATGCAGGGATGGACGGATGGGGAGCGAGCTGAGATGTGAAAAGGAAGGGATGGGATGGGGGGAAAAACTAAAATAATGCCGGAATGGATGGATGGGGAGGGAGGAGAGAAGAGATACAGGGATGGAGGGATAGGAAGGGAGGAGAGGGGAAGGGATGGGGGGCTGATAGAAGAGATGCAGGGATGGAGGGATGGAGGGAGGGAGGGAGAGGAGAGATACAGGGATGGAGGGATAGGAAGGGAGGAGAGGGGAAGGGATGGGGGCTGATAGAAGAGATGCAGGGATGGAGGGATGCAGGGAGGGAGGAGAGAAGAGATACAGGGATGGAGGGATAGTAAGGGAGGAGAGGGGAAGGGATGGGGGCTGATAGAAGAGATGCCGGAATGGAGGGATGGGGAGGGAGGAGAGAAGAGATATGGGGATGGAGGTATAGGAAGGGAGGAGAGGGGAAGGGATGAGGGGCTGATAGAAGAGATGCAGGGATGGAGAGATGGGGAGGGAGGAGAGAAGACATACAGGGATGGAGGGATGGAGGGAGGGAGGAGAGAAGAGATACAGGGATGGAGGGAGGGACAGGGATACAGGGATGGAGGGATAGGGAGGGAGGAGAGGGGAAGGGATGGGGGGCTGATAGAGGAGATGCAGGGATGGAGGGATGGAGGGATGAAGGGAGGGAGGAGAGAAGAGATGCAGGCTTGGAGGGATGAGTCAGCAGAATGCTGAGAATGAATCATTCATCATGGCCACCGTGGTGGAGGGAAGTCGATCACGGTCTGATGGCACATCCTCTGCTGACTCCACAGCCACAGCCGTTAGCTAACCATGGGACTGGGAGGGGGAGCTCCACAGCCACTAGATGGCCTGACTGGTCCTGGTGTGGGGTGTGGTGGGGTGGAGGAGCTTGTGGCTCTGAAGAGCTAGGAGGCATGAAGGACAGGGGAGAAGATACGCAGGTAAAGCAACAAGGACATGGAAGCGAGGAAAGGAAAGGAAGGAGGACAGGAGAGGAGATACTTATAAAAAGCAAGGGAAGGGAGATGAATCTACTCTACTATGTAGTATATAATGATACAATGATACAATGATTGAGGGACTGCTTGAGAGATTTCTCTTCTCTTGATGATGTCATGGTGACGCAACAGAAACCAGCAGCTCAATGATGTAAATGATTCAGGTTTGGACTCTTCTTTGCATCTGACACTCAGTCAGTGGGAGTAGTAATGCATAATTTATGATACGGGAAGATTTCCTTGTGGCTTTTGTTCTGTACTATTTTACAATATTCATACACTCATATTCATAGAATATATAAATATTGAAGACATATTTGTAACATTTCTTGACATCTAAACATCTAATTCTAAGGTCCCCATGATGATTCTCTCCACATGGTGTCAGCAACAGTTACTGTTGCCTGCTAGAAGTGGGTTTTTGAGTTGTGGGTTTCTTAGGAAAAGGAAGTCACAACTCACTGGGTTGCAACCTGAAACATTCCACAGAGAGAAGGGGGGGTGAGAAAGAGGGACAGTGAGAGAGAGAGAGAGAGAGATAGAGAGGGAGAGAGAAAGACAGAGAGCAATGAAAGAGAGAGAAAGAGAGAGGGGAGAGAGTGAGAAAGAGCGAGCGAGAAAGAGAGCGAGGGAAAATGAGAGAGAGAGAGAGTGCTGCCCAGGGGGTAGAATGGAGAGTCATTGACCTCCTCCCCATTGTTGAACTGCACAAGAGCCTGTCTGGCTAGAGGCCACTACAGGGTAGGTAGAGAATACATTAACCAGGAAACAGCCAACTGAACAACCCACTAAAACCAAAACAAGAAACAGAGAGAGAGAGAGAGAGAGAGAGAGAGAGAGAGAGAGAGAGAGAGAGAGAGAGAGAAAGAAAGAGAGCTTTATCTCCACTCTTTGAGAACTTGAACTGTTCAAAATGTCGTTGTTTTTTCAATGGAAATATGGGGATATACTGAATCTCTAATCTAGAGGCCCATTGCTCCACTAGGAGCTAAAAGGTAAAAGACAAGTAAGTCAAGACTGTACGTATGTTCACAGGGTGTGTTAAGTAGAGCAAGACAGTGTGTGAGGATGACTAAATAGACGGTGATTCATGATTGGCGGAGAAAATAGAGAATAACAGGAAGGATGTGGGCTGACTGGTCAGAGACTAGAGAACATGTGCTGTGCTAACAGAAGGGAGCGCTATGAGATCTTAGTACTTGGGAACATGTGTTGTGTAAAGGAGTGCAAGGAGAGAACTCAGAGCTCTGTAGACCATAGAACATGTGCTGTGCAGAACGGAACGCTGAGAGAAGAACGTCTGTACTCTGTCAATCTCAGAACATGTGGTGGTGCCTGGAGAGATCTTATTGCTCTATAAACCTGAGAGGTGCTGCCGAGTCTCAACCACGGAGGACGCTGTCTCACAGACCCCAAGGAGATAAATGAAATAACATTGCATATTTGAAATCATTACAGTTATTCTCTAATAATCATCTTCAAATTACTCAGAGAATTCATAAAACCGTCACAGTTTTACATTTTTTGAAATACTCGTAAAAAAAACTCCCCTTTTAACAGATTGGGCGTTTATTCTCATCACCATCAGAGGGCGTTGTGTTTGTTTACACCAGAGGGTTGTGTGAGAGGTGTATGTCCCTCCTCGCTTCCCCTTTAAATCCCCTTCATGATTATGATGATACATCTGACAGCGCCAAGGTAACTGGCATTACAGAAAGATGATGAAGGAGGGGTTCATTGGGCCGTGTTTACCTTTCTCCCTTGGTGTTAAGAGCTGCTAAAAGGGCTGTATAATGACACAGGTCATTACATTAGGAAGCCAAGGTCAAGGACATTATGAAGCTCGTAGCTCCATAAGGATTAATAGTCAATAAAAGTAATTTTAAACAGCTCACCTTGTGTAGTGAGGATGTGCCTTCCTCTGTGATGGAAAACAAAGGGGAAAAGAAAACAACGGACAAGACTACAGGGTTTTGAACATTGCAGATAGAAATAGAATGAATAGAGCGGACACAATTCCCTATTCTCTCAGACAGACGATCATATCTGTCCTACAGGATACACGTTTCTATCTGAATGTTCTGTCATGTCTGTAAAAGACATCTGACAAACTGTCATTTAGCTTGGCCAGCTGACTTCTACTGACTGTGTGAACACAGGCTCATATTGCTACAGTGTCAATTAGGGGGAGGGACTGCCTGCTGAGGACTTGGCAGGGCATTAGAGACCATTGTCCTCTTCAGTTCAGTCAAACTAGATCAGGTCCAACAGCAAGTTTCAACATGAATAATGAATAACGGGTCCACACCTTTGATTCATTCATCATTCACCCAGTGTTCATAAAGCTGCTATGTGATAATAGCCATTCTGTACATAGACACATACACACACAGCAGCAGTACTTTACTATTTGGCCATGACAGATTAACAACAGACTATAGCTACAGTCCAATAAGAGCCACAGTATCACACTCTGGCCGTTGAGGGAGCACGTTTTATTTTCTCTAATTTCAACAGGATGAGTCTCACAGTCTGACATGTTGAATGACACGTCGACATTTAAATGAACAAAGACAAATGCAGATTGGATCTCTGTGTGTCTGGGGTGTTTGATCTTGGGACTCCCAGCTACCTGGGTGTAGGGGAGATTGTTTGTTGTTCAACGAGATGAAGTGATGAGGGGCGAGGGGGATGAGAGGAGGAGGGATGGGATGAGTTACGCTGTCGCGTTGAGATTGGCTGTCTTTTGACAGCAAAGATAATAAATCAGTAGAGATGTTGGCTCGCGGAGGCTTTGGGTAATATTGACTCAATGCAACGCTGCTCTGTGTCATTGTCTTTCGTTGTCTCCCCACCAATTCATCTTCCACGGCGCCCTACACCATGGCATTAGTAGTCAGATTTCAGATGGAATATCAAATCCTTTTTTCCCCTCAGACTGACTTACACAAGACCACTGCGGAGTTGGTGAGAAGACAGGAGGGCCACGGGGTCATCGGGGGTTATGCGCTCAGATAGGTAGACGTTCCTCTGACATCCTGTCTGGCGCCATGGTGGACTCTCAGCTGACCCATGCAGATGAAATGAATGATATGGATCTTTTGATGAACATGCCACATTAATGAAGCAACACCCAAAAGGTTTCTCCCTATACTACTATGCATCAGTAGTATCCTCTGTGAAGAGCACTGTATTCTTTTCAAGAATAGGGGGGGATTTTCATTCTAAAATAGGTTTATTACCTCATATGGAAAATGCAACGTCGAGGAAACATGCTGCAACCTACAAAGAACTAAAATAAAGGAATACGTCTACAGGAGAGTTCGGAGGAAGCAAAAAGCATTTACTATTTGGCCTGAGACTGAGACTGAGACTGAGGGAAAGTCCTGTCTCCTCTCCCCACCTCCACAGGAATGCTGCATTATGACAGCACGAGATTGGAAAAAAATGATTGGTTAAGCCAGGGAAATGAAAATAGTGATGGCTCGAATCTCTTAGTTGAGAAGATGGCCAGTTAATTGAAGTGTCACTCCATTTCGGTTTTGAGTGACATCATACAAATAATATCACTGTTTCTCCGTTGCCGCTACACTGCTCCACATAAACCAAGTGTTTAGAGATCATTCTGACTGTAAACTATGTATGTTTGGTCAGTTGGTTCTCATATCTCCTCAGTTAGACTATTACTACTGTGTCCAGTTAAAGGAACTGGAGGCTACTTCCTTGTTATCTGTTGACTGATTGACACTCCAATCTTCTCTTAACCCAAGGCTGCAAAAACACATCATATTCTGAATCCCTCATTCTCTCTATTCAGATTGTGGCCAGATAATATTTGATGTCTTCGTTGAATACCAATTGTGAGCAGTTCTGTAGTCTAAGAACAAGCATGGCAATCAAACTCTGCTGTGGAGGGAACAACATACTGTATTCCCCCCCCACCTCTGAAGACCTACAGTATCAGGTGCACAAGTTACTGAATAGCTGGAAAATCAACCACATCCGTAGAGATTCAGTATAAATGGAAAACATGGTCCGTTTGTGTGGAATCTAATTGTTTTGAGGTGGAGCTCTACGGCAGAAACAATGTGAACAGAGAATTTTCTGTTGCCCCCACAAGACCTCTTTGTGCCGTATTAGATCTGCGGTTGGCTGGTAACAAATTCTATTATAATCACCTGTTTTTGTTTTTCAATTAATCTATGCTCTGTTTTCCCCCCTTGAGGGAAATCTACCGAGTCCCTCTGATGAATCTCTCCTCAACCTTCACGCTTCCTTTGTTCCTGCATTTTGATTTCTCCATGCGACAGGAGCGTGAGACATGCTATTTCCTGCTTGAGAAGAAAGACAATCACAGTGGGAGTCTGTCCCTCTCTTTCTTTTTTTGTGTTGCGTTGGAATGTTCTCTCTTTCTCTCTCTCTCTTTCTCTCTCTCTCTTTCTCTCTCTCTCTTTCTCTCTCTCTTTCTCTCTCTCTCTTTCTCTCTCTCTCTTTCTCTCTCTCGGCTCTCCCCCAAATAATGCAATGCATGAGCGACATGCAGCGAGAAGGACGATTCCCAGGTAGCAGATGTCAGAAGGAAAGGTGGTGGCAACTACACACAAGTACCAAGGTTATTACGGGGTGGCATTAAACTAGTCACAAGGTTATTAGTTGTTGTTGAGGGCCTGGGAAAGGGAGGGAGGGCGGAGAGGGTGGATTTTTTTTTTAAAGAGGAGGATGAACAGCACGAAGGTAGATCCTTTTGAGGAACAAAAACAAAAGGGGGAATCCATACAGATAGAAGTGCAAAAATAATAGGGAGACCTTGAGGTTGTTTTTATGTTCAGAGAGGAGAGACGGTCTGGGATAAAAAACGTGGCGTGGCCTCAATCACCCTGGCGTGATAGGTGGAATGAGTAACATGGCGGTATGCGTCTGCCACAGAGCCAGAGGGTACATGAGAAGCTCTGGCACAAGAGATGACAGCAGTCTGCAGTGGCACGCACAGACACAGGCATGAACGCACATGGACAGACAGGCAGGCAAACACACACACGTGCAGGCGCATACGCACACACACACACACACACACACACACACACACACACACGCACGCACGCACGCACGCACACACACACACACGCACACGCACACGCGCACGCACACACACACACACACACACACACACACAGGCCTGTACTCTGACACAGATCATGTCTGCCAGGTGCGAATAGTGACAATTTTGTCAGAACAGCAGACAGCAGTGGAGAAATCAGATATGAATATTGGCATTATTTATTATGCTAAAATGATGCTGTCCTTCTGGAAGCCGTTTGAGAAGGAGGCAGCATTTCCCATATCAACACTTCACTTATTTTATTCAGAGTCCTTTTGCATTATTATTCTAACAACTCAATTCGTCTTCTTTTAAAGTAGCTACATCTGACCTGCTTGACTTCTGGGCTTTTCAGTTTCACACTTTTAATCAACCAACTAAAATGACATGTGCGTGACATGGTGGCTTGATAAAGGAATCTCGGTGAAATGAATGAGGGTTAAATCTGGCCATCAATAAGCTGCTTGGGTGAGTGCCAGGAGGGCTTCCTTATCCTGCAGATGTACTGTAGCTCAGTTTAAAACAGATTCATCTGGATCCGTGACTGGGAGGTGGGTAATGGTGGGGTGGAACGTTTTTTTTTTACTTCAACATTTTGGTCTGTGATTGGATGAGGCCAGTTTTAGGTAAAGGATGCATGTTTGGATGAAGGTTTTAATCATAGCTTTTAAGGAGGAGGTTTTAGCTAGCGAGGCTTGCTTGCAATCTGAACAGCTTAACAGCATCTCCTCCAACCAACCGTAAGATCACAGGGCCAACCTAACCACGACCTCAAACAGGAAACAGGAAATAGTGTGCTTCCACCTGACTGGGTCTCTGTGCTACATCAGTGCTAAGGGAAAACATACTGCATGCTGTTGCTACCTCACAGTCCAACCAAAGTTCATGAACAGAAGAACAAATTGCATATGAGAGGAGTTCAGTCACTCTTGGATGACAAATGGAAGTTTATAGAAAATAGCTTCTCTATTGTTCAAAACCAAACAATGCAACAATGCAACAAAGCAAGCTGTGGTGCATCAGGAAGACATCCAGGAAACTCACAAGGCCATGGAAAATCCCACCCATGAGTGTGACAAAATTGAAGTCCTCTATCCACATGTTCTATAGTAGTTTGTACCAAAAAAAAGGCCAAAAGGTAACTGACTGTCTCTGTAAAAAGAACATAATCCCTCGCTAAGATGTCACTGAGGGATAAAGGCCATTGAGTGAAAAACATCTTTGACAGCATAGAAAGAGGTTTTAGGGACATATTTGAGATGGGATGTGTCTGTCTCTTAGGTTGGCAGCCCAAAAGTCACTGCTGAATGCAATCACTGGGGAGTGCACTAGAACAAGATTGGCAACGTGTGGCTCTCTTGAAATACTCCTTCAGAATTACGAGCTTCAGTCCTCTCGCCTTCAGAGACAAGATGTTACCAACAACAAAAGAGCAGGGGCCGGTATCAGGGGTTTGATGCACTATATATGTAGGATCTTAATTTGAGACAGTTTGCTACAGCATGAAAATAATCCTGCAGCAACAGGAAATGTGAATGTGATTATAATTAACAGGCATTTTTTGTAGGGGTTAATACATTTATCATTAGGGTTAATCACGTCTGAACTTTTAAAGTGGAAATGACAAACTTTAGAAGCCTCTAAGAACTTTGAAAACACTACAAGTTTGCTTTTTCTACTGTGCAGGAAAATTCCTGCAACAACTGGGTAATCCAATTATGATACAGCATCTGTAGGCCTGCATTGAGCTCGACCTCGGAGGAATGTGGTGTGACCTAACTGAATCTATACACTGTGCCTCAGAGAAGCCTCATTCCTTTGTTGTGCTATACATGTCTTTTTTTCTTTCTTTTTACGTATATGACTGCTGCAATAGCAGTGTAATCATGGTGTTTGCAGAGAAAGTGAATACCCAATCCCAAATTCAACCTATTGTTAACAACAGTGGGATGCGAATCATTTGACGATTAAAGATGATTAGTCCAATTTTGTTGAATATAGTTCTTCTTGAGGTGACACAGACATGTTTATAGGTATTGCAAAGCCATCAAATTCCCATGGCAGCAAGTCTGTCAAGCATCTAACACAAACTCAAGGAACTGTATCAAAATGTATAAAATAATGTAGTCATAAGTCATTTACATGCAAAAATCGAACCTGATTATCTCAATCTACAGGGATGAATTTCTAGGATAGAGAGGTATTTAATATGCGAAAGGACACAAATAAAACTCAACTCCCATTCACTCACTCTCTCTCTTCCCACCGGAAATGTGACCATTATCACTAACTATGTCTTGAACTACTTCTGTATTATGCATCCATCACAATCAGAAATAAATGGCAACAAAAACAACTGTACCGAAATAAATCACTAACCGGGTTTGCTGTGGATAAATGAGTCCGCCCATACTTTCCAAGATGTAGCTCATTACTATCATAGCTTGCAATAGGCTCGCCGCACATAAACCGAGCTACCTCACAAATGGCAGCCTGTTCTCTACAGGCTGGTGTGGTCAGCCCAACATCTCACCGGGGGGGTACACTGCCTGCCTTCCAGGACATCGACGGCACCCGGTGTCACAGAAAGACCAAGAAGATCATCACGGCCACCTGAGCCGTACAAAGAGTCATTGAACACTGGTCACTTTAATAATGTTAACATACTGTGTCATCCACTTTATATGTCTGTACATCCACTAACGCCTCATCCTATATAACATTTGAAATCCAATTCTGTATTGTTGTTTTTTTGATTGCTAGCTATTACTGCACTGTTGGAGCTAGAAACACAAGCATTTAGCTGCACCTGTGATAACATCTGCAGATCTGTGTACGCAACCAATAATTTGATTTGATGAGATCTACTACTTTTGAACAGAGCACTATGGGCCTGGTCAATGGTAGTGCTCTATATAGGAAATAAGGTGACATTTGAGATGCAGCGCAGCAGATTTCCTGAGGTAATGTCTTTGATTATGTTTTCAGATGAGAGATTATACAAAATGTGTTGAAAGCAGATATGTTTTTTGCACTGCCTTTGTTTGAGAACTTCCTTAACTGTAAAATATATACAGTACTAGTCAAAGGTTTGGACACACCTACTCATTCAAGGGTTTTTCTTTATTTTTACTGTTTCTACATTGTAGAATAATAGTGAAGACATCACAACTATGAAATAACACATATGGAAAAAGTGTTAAACAATGTTAAACAATCAAAGTATATTTTATATTTGAGATTCTTAGCCACACTTTGCCCCACACTTTGCCTTGATGACAGATTTGCACACTCTTGGTATTCTCTCAACCAGCTTCACCTGGAATGCTTCTCCAACAATCTTGAAGGAGTTCCCACATGTGCTGAGCACATGTTGGCTGCTTTTCCTTAACTCTGCGGTCTATCCCAAACCATTTCAATTGGGTTGAGGTGAAGGTTCACCTTCCAATGCAGAACATAGTAAAAAATTAAGAAAAACCCTTGAATGAGTAGGTGTGTCCAAACTTTTGACTGGTACTGTATTTATATTTGTTTACTTACTCAATAATGATGATGAACTTCAATCTAAAACCTATTCCTGGCTACTGGTTTACACTATCATGAGATTAAACAAGACAGGTTGAATTAGAGCCAACAAACAGTGCATTCAGACCCCTTGACTTCTTACGCATTTTGGTACGCTACAGCCTTATTCTAAAATAGATTAAAATGTTTTTTCCCCTCATCAATCTACACACAATATCACATAATGACAAAGCAAAAACAGTTTTTTAGACATGTTTGGAAATTTAGAAAAAAAATGAATTATCACATTTACAGTTAAAGTCAGAAGTTTACATACACCTTAGCCAAATACATTTCAACTCAGTTTTTCACAATTCCTGACATTTAATCCTAGAAAAATTCCCTGTCTTAGGATCACCACTTTATTTTAAGAATGTCAAATGTCAAAATAATAGTAGAGAGAATGATTTATTTCAGCTTTTATTTCTTTCATCACATTCCCCAGTGGGTCAGAAGTTTACATACACTCAATTAGTATTTGGTAGCATTGCCTATAAATTGTTTAACTTGGGTCAAATGTTTCAGGTAGCCTTCCACAAGCTTCCCACAATAAGTTAGGTGAATTTTGGCCCATTCCTCCTGACAGAGCTGGTGTAACTGAGTCAGGTTTGTCGTCCTCCTTGCTCGCACATTGCTTTTTCAGTTCTGCTTACAAATTGTCTATAGGATTGAGGTCAGGGCTTTGTGATGGCCACTCCAATACCTTGACTTTGTTGTCCTTATGCCATTTTGCCACAACTTTGGAAGTATGCTTGGGGTCATTGTCCATTTGGAAGACACATTTGTGACCAAGCTTTAACTTCCTGACTGATGTCTTGAGATGTTGCTTCAATATATCCACATAATTTTCCTGTCTCATGTTGCCATCTATTTTGTGAAGTGCACCAGTCCCTTCTGCAGCAAAGCACACCCACAACATGATGCTGCCACCCCCGTGCTTCACAGTTGGGATGGTGTTCTTCAGCTTGCAAGCTTCCCCCTTTATCCTCCAAACATAACGATGGTCATTACGGCCAAACACTTCTAATTTCGTTTCATCAGACCAGAGGACATTTCTCCAAAAAGTACGGCCTTTGTCCCCATGTGCAATTACAAACCGTAGTCTGTCTTTTTTATGGCGACTTTGGAACAGTGGCTTCTTCCTTGCTGAGCGGCCTTTCAGGTTATGTCGATATAGGACTAGTTTTACTGTGGATATAGATACTTTTGTGCCTGTTTCCTCCAGCATCTTCACAAGGTCCTTTGCTGTTGTTCTTGGATTGATTTTCCCTTTTTGCACCAAAGAACGTTAATCTGTATGAGACAGAACGCGTCTCCTTCCTAGCGGTATGACAGCTGCGTGGTCCCATGGTGTTTATACTTGCATACTATTGTTTGTACAGATGAATGTGGTATCTTCAGGCGTTTGGAAATTGCTCCCAAGGATGAGCCAGACTTGTGGAGATCTCCAATTTTTTTCTGAGGTCTTGGCTGATTTCTTTTGATTATCCCATGATGGAAAGCAAAGAGGCACTGAGTTTGAAGATAGGCCTTGAAATACATCCACAGGTACAACTCCAATTGAGTCAAATGATGTCAATTAGCCTATCAGAAGCTTCTAAAGCCATGACATCATTTTCTGGCATTTTTCAAGCTGTTTCAAGGCACAGTCAACTTAGTGTATCTAAACTTCTGACCTACTGGAATTGTGATACAGTGAATTCTAAGTGAAAAAAAAATCTGTCTTCTAAAGAAATGTTACTTTGAAAAATTACTTGTGTCATGTACAAAGTAGATGTCCTAACCGACTTGCCAAAACTTTACTCAGTACTTTGTTTATGAACTTTTGGCAGCGATTACAGCGTCAAATCTACTTGGGTATGACACTACAAGCTTGGCACACCTGTATTTGTGGAGTTTCTCCCATTCTTATCTGCAGATCCTCTCAAGCTCTGTCAGGCTGGGTGGGGAGCGTCACTGCATAGCTATTTTCAGGTCTCTCCAGAGTTGTTTGATTGAGTTCAAGTCCGGGCTCTGGCAGGGCCACTCAAGGACATTCAGAGACTTATCTTGACGCCACTCCTGCACTGACTTGGCTTTGTACTTTGGGTCGTTGTCCTGTTGGAAGGTGAACTCTCACCCCAGTCTGAGGTCCTAAGTACTTTTGAACAGGTTTTCATCAAGGATCTCTCTGTACTTTGCTCCGTTCATCTTTCCATCGATCCTGACTAGTCTCAGAGTCCCTGCCGCTGAAAAACATCCCCAGAGCATGATGCTGTAGGGATGGTGACAGGTTTTCTCCAGGCATGACGCTTGGCATTCAGGCCAAGAAGTTCAATCTTAGTTTCATCAGACCAAAGAATCTTGTTTCTCATGGGCTGACAGTCCTTTAAGTGCCTTTTGGCAAACTCCAAGCAGGTTCCATCTAGCCACTCTACCATAAAGGCCTGATTGGTGAAGTGTTGCAGAGGTGGTTATCCTTCTTGAAGGTTCTTCCATCTCCTCAAAGGAACTCTGGAGCTCTGTCAGAGTGACCATCAGGTTTTTGGTCACTTCCCTAATCAAAGCCCTTCTCCCCGATTGCTCAGCTTGGCTAGGAAGAGTCAGCTCTAGGAAGAGTCTTGGCGGTTCCAAGCTTCTTCCATTTAAGAAAGATGGAGACCACTGTATTCTTGGGGACCTTCAATGCTGCAGACCTTTTTTGGTACCCTTCGCCAGATCTGCGCCTCGACTCAATCCTGTCTATGGACAATCCTCATGGTTTTTGCTCTGACCTACACTGTTAACTAAAGGACCTTATATAGACAGGTGTGTGCCTTTCCAAATCATGTCCAATCAGTTACATTTAGCACATGCTGACTCCAATCAAGTTGTAGAAACATCTCAAGGATGATCAATGGTAACAGGATGCACCTGAGCTCAATTTCGAGTCTCATAGTAAAGGCTTTGAATACTTATGTGAATAAGGAATTTCTGTTTTTTATTGACTAGGGATGCCTGATCTAGTGCCTAAGAGACATGTAAACAAGTGGTATTCCTACGCCTCACAAACAAGACTGTACAATGCATGTCTTTGATAAAAGAGTGTGCAATGCACATACTGTAGTTTTTATTAAACAAAAGGCACTGTCAATCAAAGATGTTTCGCCATTCACTGATTAAGAATATTTCACTTTGTTAACAGACAGTAATACATGATATATTCTGTATCAGAATAACTTCATTATTTCACTATTTTGCTCTAAGTACTCAATGATGAGCATGTTCAGTCATACAGTAAAGTTACTGGTCTCCAGTGTTTAAACGGGTTCAGTAGTGTCTGGATTGAGGATCATAATGAGGTCCTATGTGGATGTGGGTCCTCAGAGTGTTGGGGATCAGAACGTTGGGATCACACATGTTCCTAATTAGGTTCCATGATGCCCAGCAGCGTTCTGGTTCTAGATCTCTAAATGTCGCGTTGGCTTGTAAAGCCCCTGGAAAGGTAACTAACTAACTAACTAACTAACTAACTAACTAACTAACTAACTAACTAACTAACTAACTAACATTATTCAGACGGGGACGGGTCTGTTAATTATTTGTCTTTCCTTCAAGTCTTCCTGAGCTGAATCTTAAACCGTTATTCCACCATCCCTTCTTCCTTTACTCTGTGTTACATCATCAACTCTATCATCAGTGTGTGTCTCTCTGTCTGAGGTTCAAATCGTGGGAAGGAAGGGGGCTGTTGTAGTTGTTATGATCAAGTGAATGTAAAATTAAAACTTTTTAATGAGAGGAGTTTTGCAGGTTTCATGGAGCATGACAAGTGGATAGGAGGGATTATCGTGGTATTACTTTGTCTCTAATGAACAGAGACCAGAACCAATACCTGTCAGACAGTAAATCCCAACCCCTTACTCACCTCTCCTCTATAAACCAAATGCAAATGATACGGTCTGATGGTCTCTGCCCTACAGTCACACTAACAGCTGTACGTGCACATGTGCATAAATACACACATGAGCACGCACGCAAGCACACACGTACACACACATACACCTCCACCCCCCCCCCACACACACACATACACACACAATATATGGATATTATGTCTCTTTGTCAAACCATGAGCCATCTCTTCCAATCCATCCAATGGGGAATGCTGTCCTCCTCTTTGAAATTCCTCCTCATCTTGTGGAGCTAGGTGCAGTCTGCAGACTACTAGACAGGCAGCTTTATCTGTCCTTAAAAGTTTTGCTTGGTGAGGCTGACAACTGTGATGTTCCTTAATACAGTGGCTGTGTGAGAAAACGCTGACTCGGTCACTTGTCTCGTGAATTATGCCCTGTGTCCCAAATGGCACCCTAGTCCCTGTTTAGTGCACTGCTTTTGACCAGAGCCCTATGAGTCTGATGGGCCCTGGTCAAAAGTAGTGCACCTAATAGGAAATAGGGTTCCATTTGGGACGCAGTCCTAGTGCTGCTGCTGTAGCCGGGAGGAATCTGCTGACACCAAGGCCCTGTCTCAGTCTCAAATCTCAACAAAGAACTCATATTAAATGAAATGGCAACAACTTCTCCTCCTCTCATTAGTTTATCTTTTGCTGCCACAATATTTATTTTCCCACTTTCATACCTTTTATTGATCAATCTGACCTGTTACTAACGGTACAACCTCTGGTTAGAGTGGTATTACACCTGATAGTGAAAATAGTTTGCTTTGCAACTCTTATTTACTGGTGTTACACATTGTATGTTTGTACCTATTTGAAACGGATAAAATGCCACTGTGTATTATCTGTTGCCTAACGCTGTCACTTCTGGGCTGAAGGTAGTAGTACATTCACTCTCCTCTTCAATACATCATGCAGGAGTTTCATCAAGAGAAAGCAATCAGAGTGGAGTCATGAGCAGCTCTTTAGAGGGTACTGAACCCAATTAAGTATCTCTCTATTGTCTCTCTCCTCATCCTTCTGCTGATTCAAAGACAACTAGGACACTGCTAGTCCACCTTGCACTCACCAATCCAAATACTGTCCAAGTGAAATGTAATATGGTATAGAAATGTAGTATCCAGAAATATGGTATCCAGAGCCATATGTATATATATGTATATATGTATATATAGTACTGTATATATACTGTATATCATTTATTTTTTTATTTCACCTTTATTTAACCAGGTAGGCCGTTGAGAAGTTCTCATTTTCAACTGCGACCTGGCCAAGAAAAAACAACAACACAGAGTTACACAAAAACAAACGTACAGTCAATACAAAGTAAAATAAAAAGAGAAAGATCTATGTACAGTGTGTGCAAATGTAGAAGAGTAGGGAGGTAGGCAATAAATAGGCCATAGAGGCGAAAATTATAAAAAAATGTAGCATTAATACTGGGGTGATAGATGTGCAGATGATGATGTGAAAGTAGAGATACTGGGGTGCTAAAGAGCAAGAGGATAAGTAATAATATGGGGATGAGGTAGTCGGGTGTGCTATTTACAGATTGGCTGTGTACAGGTACAGTGATCGGTAAGCTGCTCTGAGAGCTGATGCTTAAAGTTAGAGAGGGAGATGTAAGACTCCAGCTTCAGAGATTTTTGCAATTCGTTCCAGTCATTGGCAGCAGAGAACTGGAAGGAAAGGCGGACAAAGAAAGTGTTGGCTTTGGGGATGACCAGTGCAATATACCTTCTGGAGCGCGTGCTATGGATGGGTGTTGCTATGGTGACCATTGAGCTGAGATAAGGCAGGGCTTTGCCTAGCAAAGACTTATAGATGACCTGGAGCCAGTGTGTTTGGCGACGGATATGTGGTGAGGGCCAGCCAACAAGAGCATACAGGTCGCAGTGGTGGGTAGTATCAAATCAAATCAAATCAAATTTTATTTGTCACATACACATGGTTAGCAGATGTTAATGCGAGTGTAGCGAAATGCTTGTGCTTCTAGTTCCGACAATGCAGTAATAACCAACAAGTAATCTAACTAACAATTCCAAAACTACTGTCTTATACACACAAGTGTAGGGGGATAAAGAATATGTACATAAAGATATATGAATGAGTGATGGTACAGAGCGGCATAGGCAAGATACAGTAGATGGTATCGAGTACAGTATATACATATGAGATGAGTATGTAAACAAAGTGGCATAGTTAACTTCTTGGCTATATAGGAGGCGCTCTTTTAATTTATGGATTAAAAAAAGTGCCCGTTTTAAGCTCAATATTTTGTCATGAAAAGATGCTCGACTATGCATATAATTGACAACTTTGGAAAGAAAACACTCTGACGTTTCCAAAACTGCAAAGATATTATCTGTGAGTACCACAGAACTCAAGCTACAGGCGAAACCAAGATGAAACTTCAAACAGGGAATGAGCAGAATTTGAGGCTCTGTTTTCCATTGTCTCCTTATATGGCTGTGAATGCACCAGGAATGAGCCTGCCCTTTCTGTTGTTTCTCCAAGGTGTCTGCAGCATTGCGACGTATTTGTAGGCATATCATTGGAAGATTGGCCATAAGAGACTATATTTACCAGGGGTCCGCCCGGTGTCCTTTGTCTAAATTGGTGCGTAATCTACAAGCTGCACGCAGTCATCCAGTGATTGAGAGGAGAGAGGAGGCTTTCACGAACGATATATCATGAAGAGATATGTGAAAAACACCTTGAGGATTGATTCTAAACAATGTTTACCATGTTTCAGTCGATATTATGGAGTTAATTTGGAAAAAAGTTTGGCGTTTTAATGACTGAATTTTCGTTTTTTTTTTGGTAGCCAAAGGTGACGCACCAAACGGAGCGATTTCTCCTAAACAAATAATCTTTCAGGAAAAACTGAGCATTTGCTATCTAACTGAGAGTCTCCTCATTGAAAACATCCGAAGTTCTTCAAAGTTAAATGATTTATTTGAATGCTTTTCTGGTTTTTGTGAAAATGTTGCCTGCTGATGCTAACGCTAAATGCTACACTAGCTACGCTAGCTGTTACACAAATGCTTGTTTTGCTATGGTTGAGAAGCATATTTTGAAAATCTGAGATGACAGTGTTGTTAACAAAAGGCTAAGCTTGAGAGCTGGCATATTAATTTCATTTCATTTGCGATTTTCATGAATAGTTAACGTTGCGTTATGGTAATGAGCTTGTGGCTGTATTCACGATCCCGGATCCGGGATGGCTAGAATCAAGAGGTTAAAGTTGCTAGTGATACATGTATTACATAAAGATGCAGTAGATGATATAGAGTACAGTATATACGTATACATATGAGATGAATAATGTAGGGTATGTAAACATTATATTAGGTAGCATTGTTTAAAGGGGCTAGTGATATATTTTGCATAATTTCCCATCAATTCCCATTATTAAAGTGGCTGGAGTTGAGTCAGTGTGTTGGCAGCAGCCACTCAATGTTAGTGGTGGCTGTTTAACAGTCTGATGGCCTTGAGATAGAAGCTGTTTTTCAGTCTCTCGGTCCCAGCTTTGATGAACCTGTACTGACCTCGCCATCTGGATGATAGCTGAACAGGGTGACTCGGGTGGTTGTTGTCCTTGATGATCTTTATGGCCTTCCTGTAACATCGGGTGGTGTAGGTGTCCTGGAGGGCAGGTAGTTTGCCCCCGGTGATGCGTTGTGCAGACCTCACTACCCTCTGGAGAGCCTTACGGTTGTGGGCGGAGCAGTTGCCGTACCAGGCGGTGATACAGCCCGCCAGGATGCTCTCGATTGTGTATCTGTAGAAGTTTGTGAGTGCTTTTGGTGACAAGCCGAATTTCTTCAGCCTCCTGAGGTTGAAGAGGCGCTGCTGCGCCTTCTTCACGATGCTGTCTGTGTGGGTGGACCAATTCAGTTTGTCTGTGATGTGGATGCCGAGGAACTTAAAACTTATTACCCTCTCCACTACTGTTCCATCGATGTGGATAGGAGGGTGTTCCCTCTGCTGTTTCCTGAAGTCCACAATCATCTCCTTAGTTTTGTTGACATTGAGTGTGAGGTTATTTTCCTGACACCACACTCCGAGGGCCCTCACCTCCTCCCTGTAGGCCGTCTCGTCATTGTTGGTAATCAAGCCTACCACTGTTGTGTCGTCCGCAAACTTGATGACTGAGTTGGAGGCGTGCGTGGCCACGCAGTCGTGGGTGAACAGGGAGTACAGGAGAGGGCTCAGAACGCACCCTTGTGGGGCCCCAGTGTTGAAGATCAGCGGGGTGGAGATGTTGTTGCCTACCCTCACCACCTGGGGGCGGCCCGTCAGGAAGTCCAGTACCCAGTTGCACAGGGCGGGGTCGAGACCCAGGGTCCCTTGCTTGGAGGGTACTATGGTGTTAAATGCCAAGCTGTAGTCGATGAACAGCATTCTCACGTAGGTATTCCTCTTGTCCAGATGGGTTAGGGCAGTGTGCAGTGTGGTTGAGATTGCATCGTCTGTGGACCTATTTGGGTGGTAAGCAAATTGGAGTGGGTCTAGGGTGTGTCAGGTATGGGTGGAGGTGATATGGGGTTTAGCTCAGTTACCTTAGCTTTCTTGGGAACAGGAACAATGGTGGCCCTCTTGAAGCATGTGGGAACAGCAGACTGGGATAGGGATTGATTGAATATGTCCGTAAACACGGCCGGGGATGCCGTCTGGGCCTGCAGCTTTGCGAGGGTTAACACTTTGAAATGTTTTACTCACCTCGGCTGCAGTGAAGGAGAGGCCGCATGTTTTGGTTGCAGGCCGTGTCAGTGGCACTGTATTGTCCTCAAAGCGGGCAAAAAAGTTATTTAGTCTGCCTGGAGCAAGACATCCTGGTCCGTGACGGTGCTGGTTTTCTTTTTGTAATCCGTGATTGACTGTAGACCCTGCCATATACCTCTTGTGTCTGAGCCGTTGAATTGAGATTCTACTTTGTCTCTATACTGACGCTTAGCTTGTTTGATTGCCTTGTGGAGGGAAAAGCTACACTGTTTCTATTCGGTCTTGTTTCCGGTTACCTTGTCCTGATTAAAAGCAGTGGTATGTGCTTTCAGTTTCACGCGAATGCTGCCATCAATCCACGGTTTCTGGTTTGGGAATGTTTTAATCGTTGTTATGGGAACGTTGCTATTTATCACCAAAGCTATGAGGCTTTGGTGATAAAACGGATGGCACTGTGATAGACTACATCCAGTTTGCTGAGTAGAGTGTTGGGGGCTATTTTGTAAAGGACATCGGCAAAGTCAGGGATCGGTAGGATAGTCAGTTTTATGAGGGTATGTTTGGTGGCATGAGTGAAGGAGGCTTCGAAATAGGAGGCTGATTCTAGATTTAATTTTGGATTGGAGATGCTTAATGTGAGTCTGGAAGGAGAGTTTACAGTCTAACCAGACAACTAGATATTTGTAGTTGTCTACATATTCTTGGTCAGAACCGTCCAGAGAAGTGATGCTGGGAGGGTGGGAGGGTGTGGGCAGCAATCGGTTGAAGTGCATGCACTTAGTTTTACTATCTTTTAAAAGCAGTTGGAGGCCACGGAAGGAGAGTTGTATAGCGTTGAAGCTCGTTTGGATTGTTAGCACAGTGTCCAAAGAAGGGCCAGATGTATACAGAATGGTGTCGTCTGCGTAGGGGTGCATCAGAGAATTACCAGCAGCAAGAGCAACGTCATTGATATATACAGAAAAAAGAGTCGGCCCGAGAATTGAACCCTGTGGCACCCCCATAGAGACTGCCAGAGGTGTGGACAACAGGCCCTCCGATTTGACATACTGAACTCTATCTGAGAAGTAGTTGGTGAACCAGGCGAGGCAGTCATTTGAGAAGCCAAGGCTATTGAGTCTGCAGATAAGAATGTGGTGATTGACAGAGTCGAAAGCCTTGGCCAGGTCAATGAAGACGGCTGCACAGTACTGTCTTTTATCGATGGTGGTCATGATATCGTTTAGGACCTTGAGCGTGGCTGAGGTGCACCCATGACCAGCTCGGAAATCACATTGCATAGTGGAGAAGGTATGGTGGGATTCGAAATGGTTGGTGATCTGTTTGTTAACTTGGCTTTTGAAGATTTTAGAAAGGCACGGCAGGATGGATGTAGGTCTATAACAGTTTGGGACTAGAGTGTGTCCCCCTTTGAAGAGGGGGATGACCGCAGCAGCTTTTCAATCTTTGGGGATCTCAGACGATACGAAAGAGAGGTTGAATAGACTAGTAATGGGGGTTGCAACAATTTCAGCGGATAATTTTAGAAAGAGAGGATCTAGATTGTCCAGTCCTGCTGATTTGTAGGAATCCAGATTTTGCAGCTCTTTCAGGACATCAACTGTTTGGATTTGGGTGAAGGAGAAGCGGGGGGATTTGGGCACGTTGCTGCAGGGGGTGCTGAGATGTTGGCCGGGGTAGGGGTAGCCAGGTGGAACGTACGGCCAGCCGTGGAAAAATGCTTATTGAAATGATCAATTATCGTAGATTTATCAGTGGTGACAGTGTTTCCTATCCTCAGTGCAGTGGGTAGCTGGGAGGAGGTGCTCTTATTCTCCATGGACTACAGGAAGTGCTACAGGAAGCAAATTTCTGTTTGAAAAAGCTAGCCTTAGCTTTCCTAACTGTCTGAGTATATTGGTTCCTGTCTTCCTTGAAAAGTTGCATATCGCGGGGGCTATTCGATGCTAATGCAGAACACCACATTATGTTTTTGTGCTGGTCAAGGGTAGTCAAGTCTGGGGTGAACCAAGGGCTATATCTGTTCTTAGTTCTACATTTTTTGAATGGGCATGCTTATTTAAGATGGAGAGGAAAGCACTTTTGAAAAGCAACCAGGCATCCTCTACTGACAGGTCGGTTAGAAAGGCCTGCTCACTGAAGTGTTTTAGGGAGTGTTTGACAGTGATGAGGGGTGGTCGTTTGACCGTGGACCCATTATGCACGCAGGCAATGAAGCAGTGATTGCTGAGATCCTGGCTGAAGACAGCAGAGGTGTATTTAGAAGGCAAGTTAGTTAGGATGATTTCTAAGAGGGTGCCCATGGTTATGGATTTAGGGTTATACCAGGTAGGTTCCTTGATGATGTGTGTGAGATTGAGGGCATCTAGCTTAGATTGTAGAACGGCTGGGGTGTTAAGCATGTCCCAGTTTAGGTCACCTAACAGTACGAACTCTGAACATAGATGGGGGGCAATCAATTCACATATGGTGTCCAGGGCACAGCTGGGGACTGAAGGGGCCTTCCTAAGCCAAGATTCAGACACGACTAGGACATCCAGGTTGGCGGAGTGTCTTAAAGCAGTTAATAAAACAAACATAGGGAGGAGGCTTCTAATGCTAATATGCATGAAACCAATGCTTTTACGGTTACAGAAGTCAACAAATGAGAGCGCCTGGGGAATGGGAGTGATGCTGGGGGCTGCAGGGCCTAGTTTAACCTCTACATCACCAGAGGAACAGAGGAGGAGTAGGATAAAAGTATGGCTAAAGGCTAAAAGAACTGGTCGTCTAGTACATTCGGAACAGAGAGTAAAAGGAGCAGGTTTCTGGGCACGGAAGAATAGATTCAAGGCATAATGTACAGACAAAGGTATTTTAAGATGTGAGTACAGTGGAGGTAAGCCTAGGCATTGAGTGACGATGAGAGAGATTTTGTCTCTAGAGGCACCATTTAAGCCAGGTGCGGTCACCCCATGTGTTGGGGGGTGGAACAACAGGGCTGACTAAGGCATATTGAGCAGGGCTGGAGGCTCTACAGTGAAATAAGACAAAAATTACTAACCAAAACAGCAATAGACAAGGCATATTGACATTAGGGAGAGGCATGTGTAGCCGAGTGATCATAGGGTCCAGTGAGTAGCTAGGTGAGCTGGAGGTACGGAGATTCATACAGCTAGCAGGCTAGCAGATGGGCCTCAAGGGGACGTCGCAATGGGAGAGCCTGTTGAAACACCCCCGGACGGTTACGTCGGCAGACCAGTCGTGATGGATCGGCGGGGCTCCGTGTCGGCAGCAAAGGGTCCAGGCCAATTGGAAAAAGAGGTAATTGAAGCACAGGAATTGCTTGATGGATCTCTTCGGCTACCCGGGAGATGGGCCTAGTTCGAGGCTAGCTCCAAGCTAACTGGCGCTTGCTTCGGGACAGAGACGTTAGCCAGGAGTAGCCACTCGGATAGCAGCTAGCTAACTGGGATGATCCGGAGTAAAGGTTCAGAGCTTGCAGTAGGAATCCGGAGATACGGTGGAGAAAAGCAGTCCGATATGTTCTGGGTTGATATTGTCGTTCTCTAGTGGCATCATGCAATGAATGTGATGATTTGAGATGGAAATCTAAAGGGTTAGTTCTCATGTCATGTTACTGGAGCTCTGGAGTATGTTAGTTATAGCTGAAGGTTGCAATAATAAAAATAGAAGACAGGGAAATATCTCATTTTCCAAGGCTTTCCTTCAGTGGTTTGTATCTAGGACACACTGCCATCTCCTAAATACATGTATCTGTATCTATAGCCTTCTATCCAAGTAACATATTCATTTTGGTCAGGGCAGGCAGGGTGGTGTATGGTGCATTTCATTTGTATGCAGAGCTATAAGCTTTAAATTTGTCCAATTTCAGTGGCCTTCATTAAACTAACAGCAGGGGCAAGCTGATGTCCTTCCAACATGCTCGCAATGTACATCAATTACCAACCTGTTATGTGGCTCTACATTGTAAATGGTACTGTAGGAAGTGTTCATATTCACACGATCATTTGTTTATCACTTAAACCACTGCTTGTTTATGTCCATCTTTAACCAGCCCGCGGGTTTGTAATGCGGGAACAATTAGAAGAAAATACGTTACATTTGTAACCACCGGTGGTTATAACACATCCGTGTAGAGTGCCTGTTTTCTTCCCACTGAACTCTGTCTTATTTGAGGCACTTTTTAAAGGGACCTGACAGCTCAATTTAATAAATGGGGTTTGCTGACGGAATACATAGCAAATCTGCAGCGTGCAATTGTCACTCCGGCATTTGCATGGCTTATGACTTCTGCTGAAGCTTTGGATCAATCACGCCTTTTCCCTCTCATCTCCTCTGCCTCATGGATGGATGGAGGGAGGGAGAGAGAAATAGAAGTAAGGCGAGATAGAGAGAGAGGGGGGGGGCAGAGGGAGAAAGAGAGAGAGGCAGAGAGAGAGACAGAGAGAGAGACAGAGACAGAGACAGAGACAGAGACAGAGAGAGAGAGAGAGAGAGAGAGAGAGAGAGAGAGAGAGAGAGAGAGAGAAAGAAAGAAAGAAAGAAAGAAAGAAAGAAAGAGCTCTTGATCACCTGCTTTGTCTGAAGTGAGTCACCTTGCAAATTATGAATAGCAAATGTGCTAGAATATAATCTGGTGGCTGACTGCTACATCCCTCCTATTTGCATACCTGCCAGCCCCTGTTGCTAAATACTGCATCTTAGGCCCCCAGAATGCCCAATGGCATGCATACATTTCTCCCTTCTCCTCTCCCCTCAGCACTTCTTCTGTCAGACAGACGTCAGGGAAGGAATGCCTTTTTTCGGACAGGATGCATGACAGGGGAGCAGGTGGAACGAAGAGCAAATGACACATCTCTCACTGTCCTGCCAGAGGGGCCCCTCTCCCTCTCCTTCACTGTTCCTTGCTTCTCTTACGGACCCCCCTGGCACATTGATATTCAAATCTACACAGCATTCCATCCTCAGCTGCCACACAAAGGGCTCTGAGGCTGCTGCATACCTACGGAGGAACAGGGCAGGGTTAATGTCTTCTCCTCTCCCTGGTTCCTACCCGTCGCAAAGTTCCTACAGGAGTGGAACAGAACAGGAACAGGGGAGGGCTCAAGCAGATGATCTGACAAGGGAAACGTCTCTTTTGAACTGGAATACATTCTCTAGTAATCTGCAGTGTTGTTTTGTTGTCTGTTCCGAACAACAGCACGTCGTGTTTTTTTCATTCTGTACCATTATTGCGTTTATTGATTTTAATCATATACTCTCCCAGAGGTAAAGCCTTGGTGGTGACACAGACACTGGAATGTTTTGTACTGTAGCTATGTCTAAATGAAATGTTTGTTCTGGAACGTACTGTGTTCACTGTCACTTTCTATTGAGCTTCCTTTCTTGGCCAGGTCTACCTCGAGAAAGAGATCTTCTGACCTTTACTTTATTTCACCTTTATTTAACTAGGCAAGTCAATTAAGAACAAATTCTTATTTACAATGACAGCCTACCCCAGCCAAAACGTAACGATGCTGGGTCAATTGTGCACCACCCTATGGGACTCCCAATCACGGCCGGTAGTGATACAGCCTGAAATCAAACCAGGGTCTGTAGTGATGCTACTAGCACTGAGATGCAGTGCCTTAGACCGCTGCGCCACTCGGGACCTCAATTGGGCTACCTGGTTTAGTTAATGTTAAATAAAAAATATGCTGTAAATGACATATTACATGCACCTTACTGTAATGAGGTTAATTAATGATTAAACCAGAGAAACAGGCACCATTAGACAACCACGAAACAACAAATTACAACTACAAAATCAAAACAAAACATAGCAAACTCACTCACCTTTAGCCTGTCAAAGTGAAACATGCTTGGAGGTAGTGGGGGGTCTGCTGCTGAAGGTTTCTGGGGATAGAGAGATAGAAGGTGAGAAAGAGAGATAGAAGGTGAGAAAGAGAGATAGAAAGAGGGAGAAAGTGTGAAAGATAGAGAGAGAAAAAGAAAGACAGACAGAGAGAGAGAGAGAGAGAGAGAGAGAGACAGAGACAGAGACAGATAGTGAGAAAGAGGGAGAAGAAGAAGTAGAAGAGGAGGAGGAGAGAGGAGTAAGGCCCGTATACCCGTCGCAAGACCCACTGGTTGATGCTTATTTATAAATCCCTCTTAGGCCTCACTCCCCCCTATCTGAGATATCTACTGCAGCCCTCATCCTCCACATGCAACACTCGTTCTGCCAGTCACATGCTGTTAAAGGTCCCCAAAGCACACACATCCCTGGGTCGCTCGTCTTTTCAGTTCACTGCAACTAGCGACTGGAACGAGCTGCAACAAACACTCAAACTGGACAGTTTTATCTCAATCGCTACATTCAAAGACTCAATCATGGACACTCTTACTGACAGTTGTGGCTGCTTTGCGTGATGTATTGTTGTCCCTCCCTTCTTGCCCTTTGTGCTGTTGTCTGTGCCCAATAGTGTTTGCACCATGTTTTGTACAGCTCCCATGTTGTGTTGCTACCATGGTGTTGTCATGTTGTGTTGCTACCATGCTGTTTTGTCACGTGTTGCTGCCTTGCTATGTTGTTGTCTTAAGTCTCTCTTTATGTAGTGTTGTCTTTCTTGTCGTGATGTGTGTTTCGTCCTATATATATATATATATATATATATATATATATATATATATATATATATATATATATATATATATACATTTTTCAATCCCAGCCCCTGTCCACGCAGGATGTCTTTTGCCTTTTGGTAGGCCGTCATTGTAAATAAGAATTTGTTCTTAACTGACTTGCCTAGTTAAATAAAGGTTAAATAAAGAAAGACATTTTAAAAAGGCCATGTTATTATTGACAGGGTCCCCCTGGAGTAGACCAAAGGCGCAAATGTCTCACACGTGGCCGTGCGTGATCATCCTCTTCCTTCTCTGATGAATCTGCACTGGTCTTGGAATCTGCCCGGGTAGTCGCTGGCTGTGTTTAAGGGGCTCTCTCTCTCTCAGCCATGGTTCTGCATCTCAAATGGCCCCTTATTCCCTATATAGCACACTCCTTTTGGCCAGAGCCCTATTGGTTTTCCTATGGGCACTGGTAAAAAGAAGAAGAAGAAAAGTGCACTATATAGGGAATAGGGTGTCATTTGGGACACAGCCATGGTCCACTTGGCAAAAGCCTCTTACAAACCCATTTAAGCAGGGTCTATGGATTTCATGGCTCCCCAGGCACTTTCTCCTATTTCAATAAGGTAAAGTCCAAGGCTTTATCCATCCATCAATAGAGCAGGAGAAGCAGTGGATGCAGCAGTTTCTAATCCTCAGAGTGCATGGCGCTAGCTGATGTCCTCTGTACTGTACGGTCCGTTGGTCATCGGTCTGATTGGTGGTCTTGGTTCGTCTTCGCTCATCCTCTCACCTGGGACCTCTTTGTCTCCATGAAGGATCACGTTTATCTTACCAAACAGCTAGTTTATACCACACAAGATGGACCTGAAGGTGTCTCCAGGCTTTGCAGTGTCAATGTGGTAGTGGTGCAGCACGATACAATGAAATGGAGAAATACAGGAGAAAGACACCCCCCATTGCATTTGAATGGTTGTACTCATGTGACATCTCGTGGAGTTCCCAAAGCTGAGGAGGAAAGCAGGAACTCGAGTAGATCAACAGCAGCACATCAAATCATCCAGGAGCCTTAGAACACTGGATTAAATGAACTGAAAACCTTTATGTAGGCACACTGAGTTAATCTGGCTTCTCATTTTAAAACATTATTTTAATGTTGCGGTTGAATATTGTTACTAGTGTCTTGTTAATTATTTGATATATAAACAAAGGACAGAACCACATCTACAATATGTATACTCTTTAACTGAGATCGTCCAGACAGTTGCTGAATTTGTTGCGTTTTGCCTGGAGACAGAAGATGACGAGATCATTTTGTTATTTGGAATCTTTGATATTCATCCCATCACTCTAGAATCAAACATTTCTACCCATCGACTGGCAGTATTGACCCAGTCACTGGTGGGAGAATGATGATCCACACTGTCTAACTTTGAAATATGTGTGTCATGGACATGTCATATCTGTACCACAAAACCACAGATCATGAACATATCCATGAAAAGGATACATTCTACACTGGAATCCTTACACTGCAACAAAAAGGACATCCACAAAAATAGGTGACATTGTCTTGTCAATAGTAGGTACTGTTCTGTGAAAGCTGTACTACAACATTAAATCTAACATAATCAAAAGGAGGATTTAGAGTACAATACTGTCCTCATACTGTATGATACCTGTGCCTATAGCCTTGTCCTATAACCCAGACTAGGATTATAGAGCTGGTGAGGAGGGCAAGAATAGAAATCTGTATTCTAATCCCATATTAACACACTTAAGGACAGATATACTGCACATGTATTGTTGAGCCATTGTTGTGTCATGCAATGGAGAGGGCAGCTGTGGGCAACCTGTTAGACCGTTGAGTAGAGTCTTTCTCCTTTCTCTTGGGCCGTGTCCCAAATGGCATCCTATTCCCTACATAGTGCACTACTTTTTTATGCAGGGAATTAAAGGGTTCCATTTCGTACGCGTTAGACAGCAGCACGGGACGTCATGAGGTGTCATATGAGGGAGAACAGAGACAAACAAGAGTGGCAGGGCAATCCTTCAGCCTGGCCCAGACCATGGGAGATGTGACAACACCTCCTGATTAAAATATCCATAGCCAAATGAGGTGTGTAAGTGCTATGCAAATATGGAATGCATTCTGCATAGACAGCAGAAGAGGCAGCCTCTGACAAAGAGGGAGGGATCTTTCTTTAGCATCAGCTCCACAGTTTCTAATACTGATGGCGGTGAGCTAATGCCAGGGAGCTGTACATGTATCTTCATGTGTTACTCAAATCTACATGGTTTGATGACGTGTGTTCTCAGTGGGCGAAGATGGCTGAAACAATGCCATTACAGTCAGATTTCAACCAGTTGTAGTTGTAATGATGTTATCTCAACCATCTTTCTTGCTGGTTTGTGGGTGGGACGATCACCACTCTTATCGCCCAGGGTTGATGTGGGGGTTTCATGGCCTGACAAACATCAGAGCAAGGTTTCTCCTAGCGTTTTTTTAAATTCACAGGGGGAGTAATTGATCATACAACTAATCTGTGTTATTTCCCTTTCCTCCTTGTTTTTGATCGTCTTTCAGCTACACGTAGAAAAGGGAGAGTGATTTGGCAAAAAAATAGATTATTTATGTTTGCAGAGAAATAATCAGCCTACAGTGTTGAAGAGCCCTTATCACATATGCTTGGAGGCTGCATTTATGTATATTTGTGCTACAATATTCTCTTTTTAAAATTGCCCTTGATAGTCTGGTGCTTCTGTGTTTGTCAAAACATATCAATAGAGCCTCCCTTGAAAAGTACTGCTTTTTCTTCACTCAAAATTGCATTCAAATTACACAGCAGGCACAGCCATTGTTCCATCCATGGTTGCTTTTTTGTGTTTATGTCTAAGTGTGTCCTCAAAGCAGTCTTTTTAGTTTTGATTTTAGCAAGAATTTGACTTGAAAATGTCTTTCAGAAGATCAAAAACCTAATGAAAGACTAAAGGCTTTGACAAACTCAACAAATAGCTCTCTAAGCACTCTCAGATAAGACCAAGAATCTTGCAGACATTGTCAATGTTTGTACACACTTTGAACAGCCTGCTTTCATTCTGGTGTCTGTCTGGTATCCGTCTGTCTGTCTGTCTGTCTTGTCTGCCCCAATGTTTCACCTTTGTTAACAGTTCATTGATCTCTACATACAGCCCAGCACCTCACCGGTTGACTTCAGCTAGAACCTGAGAGGCATCAGACAGTGACACGTGGATTTGATTGAACAGGTCGTGGGATACTGACAGACTGCTAAAGAAGGTAGCTCATGGAATGGACAACAATGCTAACTGAGGAGGCCTCTTCAATTGTTCACAATACAGTACATCGGTCCTGTGTATCAATACCAACACAGGATGTTTACTGGAACATGGTATCATAAGCTGTGGACACTCATGGTATATCTTTATTTTTTCAAAAAAGTTTCACATAAATGAATCGATCCATTTGATCGAATCAAATAAGTGAATTCAATCATCCCAATCAATTATACACGGAAAAGGACAACACAGTATTAACCATTTGGATCCACAAGGAGGACCATATTCTCTGAGGTCATCTTCCAAATCTGTACCTTCACTCTCCTCCCCCCCTCCCCTCCTACTGTTGGATGTACCTCCCACCCTCCCATGGTGGAACTATATGAATCCCTGACGTCTGTCTGTTTTTAGCTACATGCTCTGGAGCAAGGCCTGGCACTGAGGCACGGAGGGGGACGTGGAAACGGTTGGTGTTTCCCAGTGCAGCCTCTGCCGTGCTGCATCCCAAATGTCACCCTTTCCTCTTTTGTGCACTACTTTTGACCAGGGCACATAGGGCTCTGGACAAAAGTAGTGCACTGTATAGGGAATAGGGTGCCATTTGGGACACAACCCTGGCCCTCCCATATGAATCAGATTTTCCTCAGCAGCCATATGTCGTAGCAGCGTGATAGACCCAACCACAACCAACTCACAAACCTGGCCTGGCTGCGTGTGTCTTTCACAAGGATCTCCTTCCAAATCCAAACACATTCCTATGCTATAGTGAAGGTCATGGGCTATCTTACGCCTACATGATGGCTCTGGAACTCTATTCTTCTCTGTGGTAAAGGTGAAGAAGAAAATGGTACACTTAAGAACTAAAATCACAGAGAGCTCAAAAGTGGTGAGGATGAAGAGGTTGCCAAATGATGATCACTCACTTTCACAACAACAACAATCTTGGTGCCCTTATCACATGGTAAGGTCAAACATTTACATTTTTGTAGCTTCAATGAGACTTACAGAAGTGTATGAGTTCCCTAAAAGCCCATGTACAGTAAATGGTAGATGGTATATTATTCCTTATTATAATATGTAATACATCATCTGGTTGCCAAATGATGATCACTCACTTTCACAACAACAACAATCTTGGTGCCCTCAACGGTGCTTTGGACCGTATGGATTCCAGAATGTTGCGTTGGCTACAGTAAATACAGGGAGCTACAGATTAGTTGGGCAGGATCCGTTCTGTGTGCGTGTGCGTGTGCGCGTGTGTGTGTGTGTGTGTGTGCGCGTGTGTGTGTGTAATACACAGTCATTGTTTCATCTTGAGGAGCCTGTGTTGATACAGTATGTACAAGTCATGTGTTATGTGTTCTCCATCTGTCATCTGATGTAGCTTCGCCCCACCGATAGGAGAAACATACAATTAGAAAGATATAGCGAGAGATAAACCTAGTTCATATTATTATATCTCTTATAACAGTCACTTAGCATTAAATCCAATGAGAGATAAACCTAGTTCATATTATTATATCTCTTATAACAGTCAATTAGCATTAAATCCAATGAGAGATAAACCTAGTTCATATTATTATATCTCTTATAACAGTCAATTAGCATTAAATCCAATGCCACTAATAGAAATACAAGGTAGGGTACAAATGTCATGTAAAGAAAGATATTCACAAATAAACCACAAGGCATATAGAATCCAAAATTCCCCCAAATAATCTCAAATATAGGCTCAGTCTCTGAAACACAAATTAAAATGTTAAATCAAGTCTCTGTTTTGTCAAAAATGTAATTTTCCACCAATAAAAGTAAATGTTTAATTAAATTATGTCCAACAATCCAGCAAGGAATCCAAAATTATGCAAAAATCCCAATTAATCCAGCTGTGATAAATTACATAAGAACTTATTTAACCAGTTTAGTTGCATAATTCAGTATAATAATCCAAAGGAAAATAGTCCACAGAGCAAAAATCCCAACATATATAAGTAGGTGTTAGAAATAGCCTCCAAAAGAAGTCAATAGTCCACAATAGGAAACTTATTTTGATTATCAATATCCTTTACAAATCTTTTACAAAGTTCCCACCTGTATGACATGAGAAAACTATGCCTTTAAAGCCCCTATGCAGTCTTTTTAAGTTACGTTTTTTCACTGTGTGTCTAATAAATCACTGTGTGTGTGTGTGTGTATTTAATGAAAAGAACTCGAAAATATAGTTTTTATTTCACCGGGCAAGTCAGTTAAGAACAAACTCTTATTTTGCAATGACGACCTACCCCGGCCAAACTCTCCTCTAACCCGGAAGTTTATCACTTGGGAGTTTATCATTTATTTCCCTGAACCTCTTTGGCCATTGAACTGCTCATGTGAAGATATTTACATACACAGCCCTGATTGGCTGATATGATGGTCTAGAGCCCACCCCCTTACCCAGATGAACGGTCATTGGTCTATTATAATCAGATCAGATTGTGACGTCATGATTTGGGCCGAAAACTCCATCCCACCTGAACAGACTGAAATTCCAGCCATTTTTTCCAAACAGCACAAAAATACACACAAAAAGGGCATTATCGTCCTTTTCACATTTTAAGAGTGTTATTTCGACTTCATAGTGTGGAAATAAAAAACAGGAAAACCACATTAGTAACTGCACTGCCCCTTTAAACTATCAATGTTTCCTAAGCTGCGTTCATAACATTGACTAAATAACTGCATTTGACTCGGAAAACTCCATTTGAATGCCTCTCCAACTGGTAAAAACTTGTCTACCCACATGCTGAACTCCGATGTCACATACTAAGGATGACCCTGATAACACATTTTTGGCAGTAAAATGCAACAACAAAACATTATTTATAGGAAAACAATCTATTAATATGTATTTTGAACACTATTGTTTGTTTACAAGCATGATAGCTGTCATTTTTGTTTATGGTTGACACAGCCTTTTTGCCATTAGCCGATCAGTGTTCTCAACGAGTTTAAAGCGTGTGAATGCACACAACTCTTTTCTCCCAGTTTACAAGTAGTATTTTCAGAGTTTCCACTTATTATGAATGCAGATTATGTCACAATTAGCTTTTTTACAAGATGGAGTCAAGATAGATCCCCCCCATTTCCTGGCATACCCACTCCCTATATCAAGTCAAACCAGGTAGTGACTATGGGTGTGGCTAGGGAGTGCCCAAAGCAGAGCCCACAGCCTATATACATCTCAATGGGTGAATCTACAGTGGGGCAAAAAATAATTTGCAAATAAATTCATTAAAAATCCTACAATGTGATTTTCTGATTTTTTTTCTTCTCATTTTGTCTGTCATAGTTGAAGTGTACCTATGATGAAAAGTACAGGCCTCTCTCATATTTCTAAGTGGGAGAACTTGCACAATTGGTGGCTGACTAAATACTTTTTGAACCACTGTAGATCTTCTCCTCCAATGCGTTTCATGAAGGAGGCGAGGAGAGAGGACATGAGGAATCAAGAAAAGACAACTGAGACTCACCCAAGGAATCATATTTTTTGCTTATTTAATCAGGCAAATCAGTTAAGAACAAATTATTATTTACAATGATGGCCTGGGAACAATGGGTTAACTGCCTTGTTTAGGGCAGAACGACAGATTTTGACCTTGTCAGCTCGGGGATTCAATCTAGCAACCTTTCAGTTACTGGCCCAACGCTCTGACCACTAAGCTCCCTGCTGCCCCATACACACCTTGTGTGTTACAATCAGATCCCACCTGTCACCTGATAGATAGGAGAACAAAATATCTCCTACTCTTGTATCTGAGTTTTAGCTGTCAAAGTACCATTTATTAGTCACTGGATTTTATGACATCATCTTGAATTTATTCCATTCAGGCTCTGTAACATGACACAAATAGCATATTGAATGATGCACCAAGTGAACGACAGACGGAAATATGATTTCCAGTCTGAATCATTCAATTCTATTCTGTATACAAAATACTGTATGCACGGCATATTTCAAAACTCGTGAATGACATGAACACATTTCAAACCAAGCGTAATTAATGAGAGTGTCACTCCCTGACCTTAGAGAGCTTTTTATGTCTCTATTTTGGTTTGGTCAGGGTGTGATTTGGGTGGGCATTCTATGTTCATTTTTCTATGTTTTGTATTTCTTTGTTTTGGCCTGGGTGTGGTTCTCAATCAGGGACAGCTGTCTATCCATGTCTCTGATTGGGAACCATACTTAGGTAGCCTTTTCCCACCTGTTTTTGTGGGTAGTAATTTTCTGTTTTGTGTTTCTGCACCTGATAGAACTGTTTGTTGTTGTTTTGCTCTTTGTTCAAGTGGTTTTTGAAAAGAAATCATGAGTACTTACCACACTGCGCTTTGTTCCACTCCTTCAACAGATGAGCGTGACAGAGAGGTTCAAGCAGCGAAGCTGGGTGAAACACTGTCATATTTGTTTGCCGTTATTATTATTCTCCTTCCGGCGATTTGGTGAAAAAAAATGCAAACTCCGGTGAGATGGTAAGGCCCAGGAGGGTGAAACTTTGCAAGATTGTAAAGGGCCAAGGGCCACACCCTATCATCCAATGCCATGCTATTTGGCCACATAGTGGAACTATAGCAAGCAATTGAAAATGCTAACTTTGAAAGGTCTCGCCCCTCAAGTGTGTAAACTCTAGTCCTGAAATTGGGTACATAGGTCCCTCTCCTCACAAGGAACACATTTGCCTGAAGGACCATTAAGGTCCGGCAAGATGGATTTTCCTCCATTTTGGATTTTGTGAAAAACACTTAAAACGCTACTCCCCTGGCACCGAATGACCGATCTGCAGAAAACTTGATACATGGCACCTATGGACCAAGCTCTAAATTATGTTTTTCCAGGCTAGCATCTCAAACAACATGGCTGCTACTGACCAATAAACATTGACGTGGGATTGGTCTGGCACATAAATGCATATTAATCAGACACGTTCATTTGTATTGAAACAACTTGATACACAGGTTTCAAACACTGTCAAGACTTAACATATGTAAGAACAATCAGATCCACTACAATGTGGTGCAATAACAGGCACATATTTATATATATTGATCTGTTTGACTCAGTCATGGAATTTGGCACACATGCTCAGCGAAATTAGTCTACCTAACCTGTGGTTCTGTGTGGCTTCATGGTGGTGCTGTTGGATAGGAAAAAAACAATGCAAGCTTATTGTTTGCGCCCTTAACCACTGCGCCACCCGGGAGGCCCTTGTACTAGAGTCTTTAGTTCTGATATTTAGCAAGCGTGGTAAGGAGTACAGAAGTCACTCATCCTAGGTGGACGTATCCAATTTGTCCAGATTGTGGGACATGTTGTATTTCTTTGTGTCAGGTATGTGTCAAATGATCTCTTGATATTATCCATCATAAAAGAATTAACTTAACCAACAATTTTATGCACATGCTTTATGCACAGTAACATGTCAATTAAATGCTTTATTACATAATGAGAAAAATAAATAACCATTGTTTTAGGTGTTTGTTTATTATATTGATATTTAACTGCTTACTCTATGACTGTATATTCGTATCTGGGGGTTCTGACACAACTTGGAACATGATATTGTAACTGAAGCAATAAAAGAGCCGGACAAATGAACTTAGATGAGTTTCACTTTTGTTTACGTTCCCTTCAACTGGGGATGTAGTTGTCTCTCTCTCTCTCTACACTAATAGAGAATCACAACAGGATGTCCCAATACTTTTGTCCTGGGGAGATTCTCAATTAAAAAAAGAAAAGTCCTCTCCTCGATGACTCTGTCCTCCTCTGTCATCCTCTTCTCATGACCCAGAAACCGTGAAGTGGTTGAGGAGCGTGCCAATTCATTTGTAGGCGAACAGAGGAGTGTGCTCCCCTCTTCGATTACCTACTTCGACAGAGGATGCACAAGAGTATCCTCCCGCCGGCGAGCGCAGAAGTTTTTAAAGATCCTCAACACCCCTTTTGAATCAGCAGTTTTCTCAAAGGAGAAAAGCATTTACACATTTAAAAATGATACGCTACTTATCCTTTTATCTGTAAAATGTCTTGCACAACTAACTGTTTTGATCACTTTACACATTTATTTTGGGATTCCACCACTGTAAATGTAAAAATGCCAGAGTGGAGAGTTTCCTTGCATACATTGTGAATTTGTTTCCACGTTTCCTCTCCTTGTCTCCATTCCTCGATTACCTTGAACCTTTTTCAAATGCAGACGAGGAGAGGACAGAGAAGAGGATGCTAGGAGTTGAGCATCCAATTGAGATTCTCCCCTGGGCTTTACCTTTGTTTCCATCTTGATGGAGCAGCATTGACTAGATAGCCAGGGAGTACACTACTAGGCTATGGGTATCATCACAGACCTCATTAGTCATAATTCACCTGCTGTAGCTTTTTAATTTTCTCTTGAATCTGTTTATTAAACCAGTACTTTATTACAAAATGAGAAGGTGATGGGGAAGCCAATATTCTACTATATTTTGCCTGTCTATTCTATTCTCACGTCTTTCTGTCTGTCCCTTTGTATGGTCTGTCTGTCTAGTATGTATGTGGGGATACACAGACAGCATAATTACCAAGGTTCAGTCTGTGAACTGCAGATAACCCTAATGACGAGTGCATATGGATATAATCCTTCTATATCCACGCAGTCGAGATGTTAACGACGTCCATTCAATCTGACTGTAGCCTACATGGGTTTAATTTGACTCAATGGAGGATGAGTTCCTCTGGGGATACACACGTTGATCATCATCTTGCTGTTCCTGCTCCTTTCCTGTCGTCTTATAGCAAACTCTTGTGCACCCTCTGGTGCTTGCTAGTCTCCAAAACTTATTTGTGTTGCCTGCTTTGCAGATTGTCTTCCTTGTCTCTGTGGTTGCTCATTATTCAGAGACAGGCGGATCTCAGGTCATCTGCAGCTGCAGCAACGGAGAAGCAGGAAAGATGGCGATCATCCATTAGACCGGACGCACGCATGAAATACAGGACAACTTTCAGGAAGAAGATCGCTTCTCCACCAGAAGAAGACATACCTGTGAGTTTATAACGCAATTTACCAGTTTGTTCAAGATCACGGCTCGCTTGGCTTCATGGTTCAGGAGCACGTCGTTGTGTGGTAGATGAAATACAGAAGCGAGCGCCTCGTGAATGACCTGCAAAGAGCTCATCTCGTTTTCTTGGTGTAGGACCAGACGTGGTGAATTGAGATAGCCAGCCGGTGCGAGCGAGAATAAACGGGTGAACGAACGAATAACGCTTGAGCTGGCACCCATTGCATTCAAAGTAACCTAGGTTCTTCTACCTACTCACAATATACTCCCAACCTTCCATTCGTTTAGCTTTCTATCTATCCGTCTTTCGTTTAGCGTTTTGTTGAACTAGTCAAACTGGACAAGGAGGGAAAAAAAGAGAACCGAGGTTGTGAGCTGCGTGTTTCAGCACTAGGTCGGGAGAGTTTTATTTTGGCATGTCTGGCCAGGGGATTTAGCGTCGGTCCCCCGTCTGTGTTGTGCGATTGCTTCAAGAAGAAGCCATTGCACGGATTGCTCTACCTCCTCTTCTAGCCCAGCCAGCAAACCAGCCAGCCAGAGCCGAGAGAGAGAGAGTCCAGCCTCCATTAGCGACAGTCTGGCTGGCATAGCCGCTGGTACACTTCCAGACACTCACTAAAAAGCCATAGCTTGTTCCCTCAATTAAAATCTAATCTGCTGGGGATTTCGTATGGTTCTCCTTATGATTTGATCTATCAAGCTACATGGCAGCTTCATGGATGAATTGCCACCTTTTTATTTTCAGTTTACACTTTAAAAAAAAAAATGTATTCTTTGAGTCTGATCACCCGGGCTCTTGCTCTGGAGCTGTGAGCATAGCTGTTTTGGATGCGTATGCTGTCAGCCAGGGCTCTGAAGTCAGGTATGTCATTGTGGGGCTTCACCATAAAATGGAGGAAGGCAGATGACTCTCAGAGGAGAGCCTGGAGTCAGACAGGAGCCCTCATGGAAGAACAAAGGTTGCCTTTTTTTGTTGTTGCCCTGTACAGCAGCCAGTTTTGGGTTGTTATATTCAGTAGTTTGAAAGTTTTTTGGAGGTACTTCCAAATGTTTTTATTTTATTTTTGTCGTGATTTGTGAGAACTAGTAAAGGGGAAGTTTCTTATTTTTTTACAACCTTCAGTTATTTTATTTATTTTCCTTTCCACCTGTTACATTATTGCCATTGATGTTAGGGAGAAATGGAGGGTGTTATTATTGGGTCCCAGTGGTAGGACAGTCAGTGATGGCTTGGAGCTGACAATCAGAGGCGAGAGGACAGTCAAGACACACATGGATGAAATGGGGATTTTTAATGCCCCCCCACGATGAGGAGTATGAAGTTGGGCTAACTCAGGAAAGTTACTGAGAGTGAAGTAGACACCTTTGAAAAGCAGTTTGCTACATCCCGACCATCTCACATTGCAGGCTGTGGTTATTCTACAATTTAGGCTTCAGTAAATTACGTAGACAGAGCTCTCCAACGGGTAACAATTGACATGCTTTATTACACATATTGTTTTGAGATTTAAAGTTGATTACAAATGTATGACACGTGTTTTGTGATTTAGAGTTTGAATACAAGGTGATACTTGGGCTATTAAGTAGTTTGTTCATTGATTTGTTATTTATGTACTCGTTCTCGGCATGTAAAGTAAATGTAGTTCTCTTCAACCTCAGGTTCGACAGAGTTAAACTATGACTGAAGGAATGGCATTCCTTGTCACTCAGTCAGAAGAAAACAAGGTGTGCTCCTCCTTGTGTGCCTGCCTGCTTGCATGTTCATGCTCTCCTACAGACTCACTCACACTGGCCACCGTGAAATCTTGCTGACAAGGAGACAGAGCTAGACACACTCTGCGACAACTGTGGGCTAGGAGGCAATCAAAATGGTGGCGCTAGTCTCGGTCTCTCATGTCATGTCAAGGGAACCAGTTTCTCAAGGTGGAGCTAGCTGGATGTTTGGACTGAAAATATGAAGGCTAGTGGTTGAGAAATGTGTTTCTCAGATAGCTTCAGAGCAGGTTCTTGTGTTTGCTGGGAAATTATGTTCTTGCTAGATATCTTGTTAGACTTCACACTGTAGTTCCTGTGTAATCTTTTACAGACACATCTTATGCAATGCATAATCGCTTCCTCTCTGAAGGATACTGTTACAGCCCAGGTTGCCTGCGTTATAATATACTATGATCACAATTCATCACTGTGCTAAACAACTTGTCATTTCAGTCCACTAGCAACATGTTTCCTTAGTATTACTCGCACTAGAGTATTCTTGGATTTCCACAATAACTAAAATATAATAGATGAAAAAAAAACATCTGTATTTTCCACATTTCTTTAAATAACATCTTCCTGGTCTATAATGCAAAGACTAACTGATAAAACATCTATTTGAAGTGAACTTCATGTCTATTTTTTACTCCCAAATCTCACTTTATTACACAATACTACTACTAGCCTAACTGGTGGTTTGTTCAAGACCACAGGTTGTGTGATTAGTTTACAACTATAGAGGTCAGAGGGCATGGCATTATTGAAGGATTTTTTATTTATTTTTTTACTTCAGCGTTAATCCTGATATATATTTTGTTTGTCGTTGTACTCATTACTAATAGTACAATGTTTAGTTCAAATATTTGTGGACTGCTGTAGCAAGGATCAGGATTAAGCCACAAAGCGCTTCAAAGTCTCTCCAAATTAAACAAGGTGACTTTTAAGTTCCTATACAAGTATTGATATTAGGTAGATGTTTTATCCCTATTTAGTTGTAAGCGGAGCCATTTATTTAGTTAGAGAGTTCGGCCAACTTTTAGAACAGCCGCCATGTTCGCACCTTTAAGCATTCCATTCATCCATCATCAGTGTTTCTACGACGGGTTGGTCAAAACCCATACACTGTACATATATTTTATTGTGTTATTGACTGTACGTTTATGTGTAACTGTGTTGTTTTTGTCGCACTGCTTTGCTTTATCTTGGCCAGGGCGCAGTTGTAAATAAGATCCTTTTCTCAACAGGCCTACCTGGTTAAATAAAGGTGAAAAAAAACAAGGATTGATAGGTTGAGACTCGTTTGTTTGACCTGACAAAGGTCCGTTTCGGATCAAAACGTTGTCAGTGAATTGGGAGCTTAAAGAGTGTGCGGGCCTTCTTGTTCTTTACTGAGACGTGTTCAAAGCCATACTAAATATCCCGTTTAGCACGAGTAAGCCTATGACGCCATAATGGGAATCTTGTTTTCTGTTCCATTTGAGAAATCTCTGCGCATCCAGGGGGTTTGTACAAACCTTGTTGTCTGACTCTCAACATTTGCAACATTGTTTCAATATTGAAATTCGATCTTCAGTGTCCTATTGAGAATTAACGTGTCAGGACATCTTTTCTCAGCCAGTAGAAATCATGAATAAGCAAGAAATGTCAATACAAAAAGAGGTCAAATGAAATGAAATTCAGCTACTTTGCTGTTATTCTAGCTGCACTGTTTGACCTGACCGTGTTAGCCATAGTTGGCTAGCTAGCAAGCAATGGATAAGTGCGTTGCCAGACAGCATGGCAACAGAACATTTAGAACAAACGACTGGGTCACGTCCATAGATATAGAACTAAAAGACTTTGCGACTAGGTAGTGTCTCTGGCAACCAAACTGATAGAATGAACTGCCAGCCGGCTTGGCTAACAACCATAAATGTGTCAGGATTAGGCCTATATTTTAATTGAGGGATGAAATAGTAGCCTATGAATACATTTCTCAAAATATTTGTATTTATTTAATTGGTAACCCGTTGTAGAAAAGCAATTGTACACTCGAGGTTGTGCAAAGCAACTTTTTTTAGCACGGTTGTGCTTGGCACACCCTGACCTAAGAGAGAGCCTTTTTATTTCTCTATTTGGTTAGGTCAGGGTGTGATTTGGGTGGGCATTCTATGTTTTCTATTTCTTTGTTTTTGGCCGAGTGTGGTTCCCAATCAGAGGCAGCTGTCTATCGTTGTCTCTGATTGGGGATCATATATAAGTTGTTTTCCGTTTGGGTTTTGTGGGATCTTGTTTTCTGTATAGTTTCTTTGCCTTGCAGAACTGTGCGCTTTTTTGTTTGTCGTTGTTATTTTGCTTTTGGTATCATCAAGAAAAAAATTGATGTACGCCTACCACGCTGCACCTTGGTCTGGTCATTCCACAAACGAGAGCCGTTACAGTGCTGTACTCTGCGGACCGCAGCACAGCCATGCAAGATTAATTGCTTAGCACTCCCTCTCGTGTACAATTGCTTTTTTGGAATCTTGTGCATAGCATTGTTTACATTCTGTGAACTGCTATTGGTCAATATTGCCCATGGTGAGCTAACATGGCTGCCATGACATGTAGTGTCGGGTAAATGCATCATAATGCAGAAATCTCATTGTCCCAACTTTCTAAACACATGGCTCTGGTTGTAAGGGATCTACTGTTGTGAACATTAGTCCAGTTCTTATAACAATCAGATATGCAACATAAAGAGGGACGTTAGAGAACAGCTCAGAAACTTTGAAAAATGGCACAGCAGGATTTGAAGGTTAGGTATTTAAGGATTACAGAAAGAAAGCCTCCATTTATACTGAACAAAAATATAAACACAACATGTAAAGTGTTATTCCCATGTTTTATGAGCTGAAATAAAAGATCCCAGAAATGTTCCATATTCACAAAAAGCTTATTTCTCAAAGATTGTGTGCACAAATGTGTTTACATCCCTGATAGTGAACAATTCTCCTTTGCCAAAATAATCCATCCACCTGACAGGTGTGGCATATCAAGAAGCTGATTAAACATCATGATTATTACACAGGTGCACCTTGTGCTGTGGATAATAAAAAGCCACTCTAAAATGTGCAGTTTGGTCACACAACACAGTGCCACAGATGTGTCAAGTTTTGAGGGAGCGTGCAATTGGCATGCTGACTGCAGGAATGTCCACCAGAGCTGTTGCTGTTCATTTCGCTACCATAAGCTGCCTCCAACGTCGTTTTAGAAAATTTGGCAGTATGTACAACTGGCCTCACAACCACGTGTAACCATGCCAGCCCAGGATATCCACATCTGGCTCCTTCACTTGTGGAATCGTCTTAGACCAGCAACCCGGACAGCTGATGAAACTGTGGGTTTGCACAACTGTAGAATTTCTGAACAAACTGTCAGAAACCGTCTCAGGGAAGCTCATCTGAGTGCTTGTCGTCCTCACCGGAGTCTTGACCTGACCTTGACCTGAGTGCAGTTTAGCATCGTAACTGACTTCAGTGGGCAAATGCTCACCTTCGGTGGCCACTGGCATGCTGGAGACGTGTGCACTTCACGGATGAATCCTGGTTTCACCTGTGCTGGCCAGATGGCAGACAACGTGTATTGCGTTGTGTTGGCGAGCGGTTTACGGATGTCAACCTTGTGAACAGAGAGCGCCATGGGGGCGGTGGTGTTATAGTATGGGCAGGCATAAGCTACAGACAATGAACACAAGCGCATTTTATCGATGGCAATTTGAATGCACAGAGATACTGTGACGAGATCCTGAGGCCCATTGTTGTGCCATTCATCCACCGCCATCACCTCATGTTTCAGCATGATAATGCACAGCCCCATGTCGCAAGGATCTGTACACAATTGCTGGAAGCTGAAAGAGTCCCAGTTCTTCCATGGCCTCCATACTTACCAGACATGTCACCCATTGAGAATGTTTGGGATGCTCTGGATCGACATGTACGACAGCGTGTTCCAGTTCCCACCAATATCCAGCAACTTCGCACAGCCATTGAAGAAGAGTGGGACAACATTCCAAAGGCCACAATCAACAGCTTGATGAACTATATGCGAAGGAGATGTGTCGCACTACATAAGGCAAATAGTGGTCACAGCAGATACTGACCGGTTTTCTGATCAACACCCCTACTTTTATCCCCGTATCTGTGACCAACAGGTACAATATCTGTATTCCCAGTCATGTGAAATCCATAGATTAGGGCCTAATGAATTTATTTCAATTGACTTATTCCTTATATGAGCTGTAACTCAATCAAATCTTTGAAATCGTTGCGTTTCTATTTTTGTTCAGTGTTTTTTCTTAAAGGGGAAGAATTAGACAACATAATGAATAGTTAGTGGTGGTTTGGAAATGGAGGAGGTAGGAAATGGAGCTCACACAAGAGGCAGAATGATGCACTCTACTGTAGGTACCTGGGGCAGAGGTAAAGACTGGAGAGAGACACACAAAAGCCAACTGAAATGGTCCAGTGAGTGCTTTCTTGACATGATGCATTGGCTCACATTTTTATATAGCAGGCTACATGACCCTATTTCAGAAGGGCCCCTATGTGTCAATATTGGCCATTGAATGTGTTTTGACTTATCAAAACACAGCTTCCTGCTTGTTGATGAACTTTAATTTGATTCAAACACTAGCCCACGTTACAGCTATTTCGATTCTGAACTTGATTTTGTCTTTAGATGAATGGGCACAGGTCATGGTAGAATAAATTAAACTGGATAATGAGGTGGTTTTCTTGTGGAAATGACATTCTGGTTACTGTTGCCATGTTTCACTTCAGTGCCAATGGCGTCATCTTACTCTGTATGCTAACTTTGGAAGTGGTTATGAAATAACTTTGCTTAACTGTTTAAAAAAAAAAAATTTTTTTACTTATTTACATATTTACTTTGCATTATAAAATAGATTAGGGCCAGGGAGTTTTTCCCGGGTTATGCCAGCTTGTGGAAGGAGCTTCTTATGTGTTCTATCTGTACAAACATTTGACACTATATATCATTTTGTGTGAAATGTTTTTAAGCATTTGGCTTTACGGTATGTGATGACTGCACTTACACTTATATTTTGAAATGATGAGGCACGGAAACAAGACACAATGTCCAGGGCCCATCATGGCACATCTAGGCCTATTTTGACCCAAATGGAAGAAGACCCATTGTGTGTGTCGACGCCAAGTCTTCTAACAAATTACCATATTTAATCAGACTGATATATGCTAGCCACCAGCTTTAGCTTTAGGTCAGAGGTCAGCTAGTCTGGTGAGTCTCATCCACAATGCTTCATAAGCTTTTCAAGCAAGACACAGTATTACTAACCCTGCCAGTTAACTCTGAGCTACTTCCGAGTTGTCTGTGGTGGAAAGAGAGAGACGCCTGGAGATGCCTGTTGCTGAGGCAGTCTGGTGGCAGGGCACAAGGCCGTCTTTGAGAGGGAACAGGAGTGGTCTTGTAGAGACGATTCACTGGCCTCAGCCTACGGAGCAATGAAGCTGTCCAACGGCGATTTTAAATATTTCAGGAGTTGGAATGGAGGCCCCACTGGTAAGTTAATATTAATGGGGCTCTTCATCTTTCCATCACAATTTGTGCTGCTCTTCAAGAGGGTGGTTCGGCTCACCTGAAGAGGGAACGTTAGGGATACGTCTCCTCTACAAATAAGAGAGTCACAAAAAAGCTGAAAAGGTTTAAAAAGACGTTCCAAAAGATCCAGTCTAGAAAGTCGCAATTCTTTTAGGCTTTCCAGTTTCCACCAGTAGGATCTATGTCTATGTCCCTCTCCGGTCATATCAAGACCTCTGGACCAGCTTGTAACCACACCAAACATTGTAACTGTAGTATCTGCTATGTCAAGGTTACAAGGAAGATGACGGTAAATGGTGAATGTTTTGGCAGACGTACAGAGAGAAGGTCATTTTGAGAAATTTGGCCTACACCTCATCAAAAGCAATAATGTTTTAAGATTAGTCATGCTCTGGTTTATCTTTAAATGTTGCAGCTATATTAAAGGATTAAAGGAAAAAGAGACATCATTTACAGACCTTTGACCCAAGTCTAAAAATAGAGGACAGCCTTCAAAATTCTTCTGGTGTTGACCATCACTGAAGCGAGGTAGAAGAACCATGTACTTATTGAATGGTTTGATTCTTCAGATGACAGCTCTGAACGTAGTGGGCAAACCCCAACGCATGGAGAGAGTGAGCTGATGTAATCTTATAGTAATCTTGTAGTGGGCTAATCTTGTTACAACCTATTCACATCCTTTGTTTCATACCCATGTGGGTGTCTGTCAACAGAGACCAATGATAGTCACGCTTTGCGTAGTATGTGTGATCCCTCAAGGGAGAAATGAAATCCGTGTGCCTCCAAGTCTATTTTGAATCGGACACATTGGTAGATTCAGATTGGCTTTGTAGATTCAGATCGGCTTTGTAACATTGGAAAAACGGTGCCAAACAGAGATGGGTTATGGACTGGCTGCATGGTTGTATTGTGGAACGCTGAATGCGCCATGAGGTATGGGCCCTGGTCAAAAGTAGTGCACTATATAGGGAGTAGGGTACTATTTGAGACGCATAGTTTCCTTTCCTGAAGTAATTGTCTTTGTGGAAAAACACTTCCTGGTTACTCTCCAAGACTGTCCTTGGAGATCCTTCTTCTGTTTCTTTAACTCCACTTATTAATCCTTGACCCAGCACGTTCCCTTTGGGAAATACAAAACCAAGCCATTTTGAAAGAAAGAGCCATAACTTGAGTTTTGCTTCAACCAGCAGACCGAGGGTTTGACTGGGAGTCTCCTCTCAACTGGTCACGAAATCTAGAATCTTGTTTTAAGGTCGGTGATCACTAGTCACCATTTTAAAGTTCTCATACATTTGTAAATGGAAACATGAGTGTTGCCATTTGCTCAGCTTGTTTGTTTCCATGCTGACCTTTTGGCCTGGGTCTTTGACCTTGAGGCCTTTCGACAATCACACCATTTGATAGAGATTCCTGGATTTCGAGAGATTTCTTGTGACTTTATAATGGTAATTTGCACAGCCTTGTGGTGCTGAGCAGCTGTCATTTGGGTAGGATCGTGGAAATTCCACAATGTGAGATGACCCTTTAATTGAGTACTAAAGCGATGGTTTTATGGTAATGGTTTTAGATGTGGGAGGCAGATATTGTTTCATAGTGGCCTTGCATACGGCTGGTCTGAATGATTGCGGAATAGTGGTTTCTTGAGACAGTTGGTGTGTCGGATGTTTTTCTGCAACTCGAATGCACACCGTTTTCCCTTTACTACATATTACTGAATTTCAAGCAACGACTGTAGCTAGGGAGAGCTAGGGAGAGCGTTGAGAAAATGGATACAAATGATGAAATCCTGACACTATGCCAAGCAAAGCATTGGCAGGATATGGCCTCAAGGATTACATTAAATTAATGACATTTGAACAAAATATAATTTAACACATCTTGTTGGTGCTTAGCCTACCTGTACATCTGTTGATTCCTTTCCGTTGCAATGTAGCACTCAATCGCAGGTGTTTTGAGCAGGAGCAACATCAAAGTAAAGTGAGGTTTGCGTCATCTGAGAAGTTGCTTAGGTGCATGTCTCAGCTCAGACCATGGAGAATACTCCAACCCAAAAGGCAGAGAAACCTGGCGAGAAGTACCTCCACCTATTTAGTTAATAATAAAATAATCATGCTCAAGGCTTGCAATTAGTCTGTGCACTTAATCATTTTTGAGGATGCCATATTTAATTAACCTGGTTGCTGTGAGCCTAAAAGCAAGAGTTTTGTCAGTTTCTATCAGAAATAGAAACACATTAACTAAATATGAAGCACGGCAAATGTAGTTCATTAAACACAAAACGTGGAGTCACCAGGTAGATCGGTCTATATTTGTGTTACATTGTGTTATCTGTAAACCTTTCTCATGGCCTTTCTCATGGCCTCTCATTGCCCTTCTCAAGTTCCGTATTTGGTGGCGGTGTGCACTATGATCCTCAAATCTCTTGAGATCTGTCTGTCTGAAGAAGACCTTGTGGTGATCATGCATCCACCGACCAGAAAACAACTTCTCCTTTCCCTGGCATCTATGACGGCAGAAAATAAGAAAGGAAACTGGTCCAGGTCTGTGCTCTTAGCTAAACAGTCCTATCTGTGTAACAAGATAGCAGGATAAAGGCAGGTAGCAGGGTATGGAGGGGGAATGGGTTGCCAATGCAGACCTTGAGGATCACAAAATGGTGGATGACCGTCCAATGCCACTGAGCCACTGATACTTCCCCGTTCTCTCTCTCCTGCTCTGCAGTGGGCTGGGACTCGGCAGTGAAATGGAGTGCTGTCTCTGTGTAGCTAGCTCTGTTCTGTCTGTGTAGCTAGCTCTGTTCACCCCAGCCTCGGCTCTGCTGCCCTCTGTGATGCAGAAGATAATTCTGTCAGGCCAGAGGGAACAACAAGCCATGTGAGGTGACTCTGCTTAAAACAGGTTGAGCAATAGTCTGATGAGACATCACTGTACCCCAGCCATGCATGGCAGGAAGGATCCAGAGTACTGAGACTCTTATCTAGCCTAGCTGCCATCAAACCAAACCGACCAGGTTTTTAAGGGTTTACTAAGCCATGTTTTGTTGCTTTTGTTGATTGCTTTTTGCAGTTTTGAAGGTCACACAGTCAGTTGGTGAAATGATAATGACTTCCTCTTTGGATTAATCCAGCAATGTTTGTTGTTAATATTCAATGTGGTGTATGTTTGCTTCAGCGGGCCATGTTAAATGTTAGGAGAATATTATACTAGCACATTGATCTATGAGTAGATCGTAGCAGCCTTGTATTTGAGGCTTTATACCATGATTAAATACATAGCTAGCTAAATGACATGAGAGGGACAACTATGGAGGAGAGCACTTTTCTTTCTTGATCTGCAACTCCATGATCTTCTGCTTGTGCAAGAGGGGCCATTGCTCTTGAGTGCTCTGTGTCACAACCACCCTTTTTAGAAGCAGTGTTGCAACAATAGAAGCTTTCTATAAGAGACAAATGCTACCCTCGGAGCAAGGTTGTACTGTGCCATGACGTGCTCTTTTGATTCAACCCTCTGAACCATGGAGTGGCTTTGATGGAAAGAGGAAATGGGAAATGGTTTGGTTTGGCAGCTCAGACCGCATAAAGAACAACAAAATGTGGCGATTATTAAGCATTAAACGCTGGTGAGCGGTTGCTAGCTTGGTTGATGTCAGGTGACTATCTGTCATCTGATAATGACTGTCGGACAAGGCTCCTTTTCTGAATTTGCGGGACTATGGATTCCCAAACATCAATAGCAAATGACAATTTCTCACTGTGGATTAGCATAAAATTGTGCTTAGCTATCCTCATGGTGTTTTTTGAAGTGAAGTCCTGCTTCAAGCTCTCAGTCAGCATTTCAAGTCTGAGGTCCAAAGATCAAAAGCCTCCTCTTGCTCTATTAGTACATTGGTTTAGTAATGATATGTAACACAACAAGTGTTTAACAAGCGTTTTTTTTTGTTGATAAGGATAGTCATATTATAAGCATTTACATTGTTGATTAATTCATTAGCTCATTATTACTCAGAGATCTATTAAAATGGAGAAGATCAAGATATTTATTTCAGAGGAGAAGCTGTTGCTACCACGTTTACATCTCTATAGTAAACATGGCCATTTTCTGCGAATACCCATGATTCAGACGGGTCCTGTCGTCACCCAGTCTGTATCGCCACTCCCTCAGTCGGATTGTGATATTAACGACGGTCAGTGAAACATCTGCCTGTGTAGAAGCAGGGCTTTAGTTGGGTGTTAGGTGTTCTCTGTCTGAGAAGCTTCATGTTAGTTGGTTAATGGTTGACCTAGTTCAACTCGGCTGCCATATGCTTCCTGGAACACATTTCATCTAAAATAAAAGCACTTTTTTTGTGTTGGAGATTGTACATTACAGTAATCTTCTCCAATCATCTCATTTAGTAATGTTTCAAGCCAAGGTGTCATAATATTAAGATGTTGACTAATTTTGAAAATGGTAAAATATTGGATTATTAGAATCCTGATCCATCCATGCTGATTGATTCATCATATTCACAGTGGTCTGCAGTGGGCTAAATCAGGGTCACATAGTGTTTCTTGGTAGTCTTAAAGGAATCTACTTTGAAACAAAAGTATACACCTAATCCATATGGGTTAAAACAAGAAGACACCTGTACCAGATATAGAGTTGAAATGTATTCAATTTTGAGTTTGCATCCCAATATAACAAAACCGTTTGACATAGAAACACCGGATTTTCAGCAATAGAAACATGATTTTTGGCGTAAAGAAAAAGTTAATAACAACAAACGAATAACATTCCACCCATGAGGCCACTAGAGGGAGATTTGGTCATTTGACTGCAGGAAAGGTCTACAAAAAACTAGATTAAGACCTTTTTAAAGACCTTTTTTACTCAAGTGGTTAACGACTTACTTTTGGTCATGTAGTGTATGTGGACACCTATTCGTTGAACATCTAATTCCAAAATCATGGGCATTAATATGGAGTTGGTCCCCCCTTTGCTGCTATAACAGCCTCCACTCTTCTGGGAAGGCTTTCCACTAGATTGAGGAACATTGCTGCAGGGACATTCTTCCATTCAGCCAAAAGAGTATTAGTGAGGTTGGGCACTGATGTTGGGCGATAGGCCTGACTCGCAGACGGCGTTCCATTTCATCGTAAAGGTGTTCGATGGGGTTGAGGTCAGGGCTCTCTGCAAGTCCTTCCACACCGATCTCGACAAACCATTTTTGCGCTTTGTGCACGGGGGCATTGTTATGCTGAAACAGGTAAGGGCCTTTCCCAAACTGTTGCCACAAAGTAGGAAGCGCAGAATCATCTAGAATCTCATTGTATCCTGTAGCGTTAACCCATTTCATGACTGAACAGTTATTGTGCTGACGTTGCTTCCAGAGGCAGTTTGGAACTCAGTAGTGAGTGTTGCAACCAAGGACAGATAATTTTTACGTGCTACGCTCTTCAGCACTCTGCTGGTCTCGTTCTGTGAACTTGTGTGGCCTACCACTTTGTGGTTGAGCCGTTGTTGCTCCTAGACATTTCCACTTCACAACAACAGCACTTACAGTTGACCAGGGCAGCTCTAGCAGGGCAGAAATCGGATGAATTGACTTGTTGGAAAGGTGGCATCCTATGACGATGTCACATTGAAAGTCACTGAGCTCTTTAGTAAGGCCATTCTACTGATAATGTTTGTCTATGGAGATTGCATGTCAGTGTGCTCAATTTTATACACCTGTCAGCAACAGGTGTGGCTGAAATAGCCGAATCCACTAATTTGAAGGGGTGTCCACATACTTGTGTGTGTATATATAGTGTATGTCACCACCATTTTAGACTACTGAGGAGATATCTCCTACTCTCAGCCTGGGTTGATGTCACCACTCACCATGCCTAGCAGCTGTCCGCTGGGCAGGGACTCACTGGAAGATGACTGTCTGATGTAACCTCATATGGCCCATGATACCAGCAGGGTGCCTCTGAAATCGCACCCTATTCCCTATGCAGTGCACTACTTTTGACCAGGGCCCGACCCATGATACCAGGGCTGAAATGACACTCTGTTCCCTAAAGTGCACTACTTTTGACCAGAGCCATATGGCACCCTATTCTCTATGTAGTGCACTTCTTTGGCCACAGAGCTCTGGTCAAATTATACCAGCAGATTTTTTTTCCCACTGATTGTTCTTTTGACCAATCACATCAGAACTTTTCATTTTCAGATCTGATTGGTCAAAAGACCAATTAGTGAAAACAAGATCAGGACTGGGCTGCCTGTCGAAACCGGGGGAGAATGATTCCACTCTCATTGAAGTCACGGAAGTTCAAGGCCCACCACGACACTGCAGGCATTGTTAGCAGAACCGATTATTTTAAAATCACAGACAGAAGCATAATTTGGTTGCTAATGGCAGCCCGGTCGGGGTACTGCAGGGGCCTTCAATTTGAGTTCCTACTCCATGAGAGGGGGCAGCACTGAGCTAGCCTGCAACGTCACTTCCTAGAGTAGCTCAAATTGCGCAAGTTATGTCTCCATGAGATGCAATCTTAACCGGCTTTATTTGACTTCAATGCGCTATTGAGTCTTCACATAGGAATGAATGGTGTCACGTGATTGATGGCTTTGTCCATTCATATACAGTCATTGGTCTAAACACAGACATAAAGGCGCTGCATGGTCAATCTGATGTCTGCATTGGCCGTGCAGCATTTATGATGATACGGTCTCTGCAGAAGTCAAGGGGGCATTCATACTTCTTGCGCTTCGCAGCGCAGACCTATTCAGCAGAGCTGTTGTGAAGTAAGTTATCAAGGAAGTGAGTTTGTGGTTATACAAGACCTTCCGCCCGCTACCTACCGTCAATCAATCAGCTAAATGGAGCTATATGGGGCCCTCTTCATTGTTAAAAATTTGGGAGGCATACGGCGATGCGGTAATTGCAATTTGTGCAATTTGTGCAATTTGGCCTCTGCATGCATCCGGAGGCTCCGCAATTGTTTCACACCCTCTACAGTGCATTCGGAAAGTATTCAGGCTCCTTGACATTATCCACATTTTGTTACGTTACAACCTTATTCTAAAAATGTACTCATCAATCTACACACAATATAATGACAAAGCAAAAACAGTTTTTTTAGACATTTTTGCAAAGTATTTAAAATAAAAAACTTTATCACCTTTAACTTAAGTTTTCAGACCCTTTCTCAGTATTTTGTTGAATCACCGTTGGCAGCGATTACAGCCTTGAGTCTTCTTGGGTATGATGCTACAAGCTTGGCACACCTGTATTTGGGGAGTTTCTCCCATTCTTCTCTGTAGATCGAGCTCTGGCTGGGCTACTCAATGAATTCAGAGACTTGTCCCGAAGACACTTCTGCGTTGTCATGGCTGTGTGCTTAGTCGTTGGAAGGTGAACCTTTGCCCCAGTCTGAGGTCCTGAGCTCAGGTCTGGAGCAAGTTTTCATCAACGATGTCTCTATACTTTGCTCCGTTCATCCTTTCCTCGATCCTGACTAGTCTACCTGTCCCACTGGAGGCCACTGTGTTCTTGGGGATCTTCAATACTGCCTACATTTTTTTGGTGCCCTTCCCCAGATCTGTGCCTCGACACAATCCTGTCTCAGAGCTCTATGGACAATTCCTTTGACCTCATGGCTTGGTTTTTGCTCTGACATGCACTGTCAACTGTGGGATCTTTATAAAGTGTGCCTTTCCAAATCATGTCCAATCAAGTTGTAGAAACATCTCAAGGATGATCAATGGAAACAGGATGCACCTGAGCTCAATTTCGAGTCTCAGAGTAAAGGGTCTGAATTTTTAGGTAAGATAAGATATATATATACACTGCTCAAAAAAATATAGGGAACACTTAAACAACACAATGTAACTCCAAGTCAATCACACTTCTGTGAAATCAAACTGTCCACTTAGGAAGCAACACTGATTGACAATAAATGTCACATGCTGTTGTGCAAATGGAATAGACAACAGGTGGAAATTATAGGCAATTAGCAAGACACCTCCAATAAAGGAGTGGTTCTGCAGGGGGTGACCACAAACCACTTCTCAGTTCCTATGCTTCCTGGCTGATGTTTTGGTCACTTTTGAATGCTGGCGATGCTTTTGCTCTAGTGGTAGCATGAGACGGAGTCTACAACCCACACAAGTGTCTCAGGTAGTGCAGCTCATCCAGGATGGAACATCAATGCGAGCTGTGGCAAGAAGGTTTGCTGTGTCTGTCAGCGTAGTGTCCAGAGCATGGAGGCGCTACCAGGAGACAGGCCAGTACATCAGGAGACGTGGAGGAGGCTGTAGGAGGGCAACAACCCAGCAGCAGGACTGCTACCTCCGCCTTTGTGCAAGGAGAAGCAGGAAGAGCACTGCCAGAGCCCTGTAAAATGACCTCCAGCAGGCCACAAATGTGCATGTGTCTGTTCAAACGGTCAGAAACAGACAGGGTGGTATGAGGGCCCGACGTCCACAGGTGGGGGTTGGGCTTACAGCCCAACACCGTGCAGGACGTTTGGCATTTGCCAGAGAACACCAAGATTGGCAAATTTGCCACTTTGCCGCATCAGCACAATATTGTACTCACCTGGACTCCATTACTTTGTTGATTGCCCCTCTATCTGTCTGCTCCTCAGTTTGTTCCCCGCGTCAGCATTGATGTTATGTTTTCCCCTGCCCAGACGCTGTTCTTGTTTCTTGTCTGTTATCCATTAGATGTTCACTCCCGGTACTTGCTTCTCGTCCCCCAGCGTCTGTCCTTACAGAATGCTGACACCACAATTTGAAGCATCTGGAAGTTTTTTGTTTTATGTTGGTGACGTCGGATCCGGGTGCTGCTGCCGGAGGAGCCGGGGGTGCCTCAGCTGGCTCTTCAGGCTCCCATGCCTCTGCCGGCTCATCAGGCTCCCATCCCAAGTCATGACTCAGCCGGCTCGTCAGGCTCCCACGGTTCCGCCGGCTCGTCAGGCTCCCACGCCTCAGCCGGCTCGTCGGGCTTCCACGCCTCAGCTGGCCCAGGTGGGACACCGGGTGGCGCCCCTAGAGGGGGGGGGGGGTACTGTCATGCCTGCTCCCGTTCCCCCTCCCTGGCGCTAGAGGGCGCAAGGTGGCCAGTCATTATGCACACTTGTCACCATCATTATGCGCATCTCCGCAATATTGGACTCACCTGGACTCCATTACTTTGTTGATTGCCCCTCTATATCTGTCTGCTCCTCAGTTTGTTCCCCGTGTCAGCATTGTTTTCCCCTGTCCAGACGCTGTCCTTGTTTTATTATTTTTTATTGCCTTTAAATTGTTTAACTTGGGTCAAACGTTTTGGGTAGCCTTACACAAGCTTCCCACAATAAGTTGGGTGAATTTCACAGAGCTGACAGAGCTGGTGTACCTGAGTCAGGTTTGTAGGTTGCCTTGCACGCACACACTTTTTCAATTCAGCCCACACATTTTCTATGGGATTGAGGTCAGGGCTTTGTGATGTCCACTCCAATACCTTGACCTTTTTGTCCTGGAGTCATTTTGCCATAACTTTGAAAGTATGCTTGGAGAAATTGTCCATTTGGAAGACCCATTTGCGTCCACGCTTTAACTTCCTGACTGATGTCTTGAGATGTTGCTTCAATATATCCACATAATTTCCCATCCTCATGATGCCATCTATTTTGTGACGTGCACCAATCCCGCCCGCAGGAAAGCACCACCACAACATGATGCTGCCACCCCGTGCTTCATGGTTGGGATGGTGTTCTTCACCTTGCAAGCTTCCCCCTTTTTCCTCTAAACATAACGATGCACAAAGTAGATGTCCTAACCAACTTGCCAAAGCTATAGTTTGTTGACAAGAAATGTGTGGAGTGGTTGAAAATGAGTTTTAATAACTCCAACCTAAGTGTATGTAAACTTCTGACTTCAACTGTATGTACAGTGCATTCAGAAAGTATTCACACCTCTTCACTTTTTCCACATTTTGTTGTGTTACAGCCTGAATTTAAAATGGATTACAATTTTTGTCACTGGCCTATACACAATAATAATGTCAAAGCGGAATGATGTTTTTAGACATTTTTCTGTGTTAAGTCAGTAAGTATTTGACCCTTTTGTTTTGGCAAGCCTAAATAAGTTCAGGAGTTAACATTTTCTTAACAAGTCACATAATAGTTGCAGGAACTGATTGTTGAATGATTACCTCATCTCTATTCCCCACACATACACTTTTTGTAAGAGCAGACATTGAATATCCCTTTGAGCTTGGTAAAGTTATTAATTACACTTTGGATGGTGTAGCAATACCACAGTCACTGCAAAGATACAGGCATCCGTCCTAACTCAGTTGCTGGAGAGGAAGGAAACCTCTCATGGATTTGAACATGAGGCCAATGGTGACTTTAAAACAGAGTTTAATGGCTGTGATAGGAGAAAACTGAGGATGGATCAACAACATTGTACTTACTTCACAATACTAACCTAATTGACAGAGTGAAAGGAAGGAAGCCTGTTAAGAATAAAAATATTCCAAACATGCATCCTGTTTGCAACAAGGCACTAACTTAATACTGCAAAGAATGTGGCAAAGCAATTAACTTTCTGTCTTGAATACAAAGTGTTATGTTTGGAAAAATCCAATACAACACGTTACTGAATACCACTCTCCATATATTCAAACCCAGTGGTGGCTGCATCATGTTATGGGTATGCTTCTAATCGTTAAGGACTGGGGAGTTTTTCAGGATAAAAAAGAAATGGAGCTAAACGCAGGCAAAATCCTAGAAAACTTGGTTCAGTCTGCTTTCCACCAGACACTGGGATATGTATTCGCCTTTCAGCATGACAATAACCGAAAACACAAGGCCAAATCTACACTGGAGGAGCATACAAAGAAGACATGAAATGTTCCTTAATGGCCGAGTTACAGTTTTGACTTAAATCTACTTGAATGTCTATGACGAGACCTGAGAATGGTTGTCTAGCGATAATCTTACAACCAATTTGACAGAGCTTGAATTTTTTAAAAAAGAATAATGGGCAAATTTTGCACAATCCAGGTGTGGAAAGCTCTTAGAGACATACCCAGAAAGACTGACCGCTGTAATTGCTGGCAAAGGTGTTTCTACAAAGTCTTGACTCAGGGGTGTGAATACTTATGTAAATGAGATATGTCTGTATTTCATTTTCAACATTTTTTTATTTCATCCATTTTGAATTCAGCCTGTAACACAACAAAATGTGGAATAAATCAAGGGGTATGAATACTTCCTGAAGGCACTGTGTATATATTTATTTGCAATTCTTATGATATGTTACAAGTCACATTCGTACAATATGTTACAAATTTGTTGTGCTTAAGATCCCAGACTCCATCTTTAACTACTGATGTGATCCACTACGAGCAGATTGAAAAGTTCAACTAGACTACAGAAAGGTTCTAATCTACACAACCAACCCCAACTGTTGGCTAATTAGACATATGTGTTGTATACAGTGCATGTAGCTGAAATATCACTTTGAACTAGAGAGAGTTAGTTATTTTGGTTGCTTGCATAACCTTTGTGTGCATAGTGAGGGCACCAGTCACAATTTAGATGAAAATAATTCCCAAAGCATGCATTAGGACATTCTTTGTAGATCCTTTTTAGGTAACAGGCCTTCCTATGAACTTTGAAGGAGACCTGTATAGCTACAACCCATACCTCTCTGATTCAGAGGGGTTAAATGCAGAAGACACATTTCAGTTGAATGCGTTCAGTTGTACAAATGACAAGGTATCCATCCCCCTTTCCCTTTACTAGACCTGGATCAAATACTAACAAATATTTGAGGTGCGCTTGATTTAACTTGTCCGCTATAATGGAACCAATGGAATAATGTAATGCAAGCTCCACTTACCCTGCATGCCCAAGATGCATTAGCTGCCATTTTTGGCCTGTTCTTCCCTTGGAAAAGAGGTCTTCAGACCTCAATGGGACTTCTGTTAAAGCACACCAAGTATTTCGAAGCATTTCACATGTACTGTATTTGACCCAGGTGTGATAGCTTAGCCATCTATACTGTCTTATTTTACCACACTGCGGCCTTGGGTTGGAGGTTAAGGCTGGAGCAGCAGCGCCAGCAGGAGCAGCCATAGGTCTGGTAGTCTGGTCTGTTCAACATAAATAATACATGGGAATGTGATTCTAATTATATCAAGAATATAAGTGGTCAACTTTGAAACATGTCATCCCAAGCCACATCACATTGGAGACGATTCACTGACAGACGGGTGACTTCAGGGCGTCTTAAAAAGTAAATATATATATACACACACACACACACAGTGGGGCAAAAAAGTATTTAGTCAGCCACCAATTGTGCAAGTTCTCCCACTTAAAAAGATGAGAGAGGCCTGTAATTTTCATCATAGGAACACTTCAACTATGACAGACAAAATGAGGGAAAAAAATCCAGAAAATCACTGTAGGATTTTTAATGAATTTATTTGCAAATTATGGTGGAAAATAAGTATTTGGTCACCTACAAACAAGCAAGATTTCTGGCTCTCACAGACCTGTAACTTCTTCTTTAAGAGGCTCCTCTGTCCTCCACTCGTTACCTGTATTAATGGCACCTGTTTGAACTTGTTATCAGTATAAAAGACACCTGTCCACAACCTCAAACAGTCACACTCCAAACTCCACTATGGCCAAGACCAAAGAGCTGTCAAAGGACACCAGAAACAAAATTGTAGACCTGCACCAGGCTGGGAAGACTGAATCTGCAATAGGTAGGAAGCTTGGTTTGAAGAAATCAACTGTGGGAACAATGATTAGGAAATGGAAGACATACAAGACCACTGATAATCTCCCTCGATCTGGGGCTCCATGCAAGATCTCACCCCGTGGGGTCAAAATGATCACAAGAACGGTGAGCAAAAATCCCAGAACCACACGCGGGGACCTAGTGAATGACCTGCAGAGAGCTGGGACCAAAGTAACAAAGCCTACCATCAGTAACACAATACGCCGCCAGGGACTCAAATCCTGCAGTGCCAGACGTGTCCCCCTGCTTAAGCCAGTACATGTCCAGGCCCGTCTGAAGTTTGCTAGAGAGCATTTGGATGATCCAGAAGAAGATTGGGAGAATGTCATATGGTCAGATGAAACCAAAATAGAACCTTTTGGTAAAAACTCAACTCGTCGTGTTTGGAGGACAAAGAATGCTGAGTTGCATCCAAAGAACACCATACCTACTGTGAAGCATGGGGGTGGAAACATCATGCTTCGGGGCTGTTTTTATGCAAAGGGACCAGGACGACTGATCTGTGTAAAGGAAAGAATGAATGGGCCATGTATCGTGAGATTTTGAGTGAAAACCTCCTTCCATCAGCAAGGGCATTGAAGATGAAACGTGGCTGGGTCTTTCAGCATGACAATGATCCCAAACACACCGCCCGTGCAACGAAGGAGTGGCTTCGTAAGAAGCATTTCAAGGTCCTGGAGTGGCCTAGCCAGTCTCAACCCCATAGAAAATCTTTGGAGGGAGTTGAAAGTCCGTGTTGCCCAGCAACAGCCCCAAAACATCACTGCTCTAGAGGAGATATGCATGGAGGAATGGGCCAAAATACCAGCAACAGTGTGTGAGAACCTTGTGAAGACTTACAGAAAAAGTTTGACCTCTGTCATTGCCAACAAAGGGTATATAACAAAGTATTGAGATAAACTTTTGTTATTGACCAAATACAAATTTTCCACCATAATTTGCAAATAAATTCATAAAAAATCGTACAATGTGATTTTCTGGATTTTTTTTCTTCTCATTTTGTCTGTCATAGTTGAAGTGTACCTATGATGAAAATTACAGGCCTCTCTCATCTCTTTAAGTGGAGAACTTGCACAATTGGTGGCTGACTAAATACTTTTTTCCCCACTGTATGTATGTGTGTATATGTATATGCACACATATATATATATATATACACACACACAGTATGTGGACACCTCTTAAATTTAGTTGATTCAGCTATTTGAGCCACAACCGTTGCTGCCAGGTGTATAAAATCGAGCACACAGCCATGCAATCTCCATAGACAAACATTGGCAGTAGAATGGCCTTACTGAAGAGCTCAGTGACTTTCAATGTGGCACTGTCATAGGATGCCACATTTCCAACAAGTGAGTTTCTCAAATGTCTGCCCTGCTAGAGTTGCCCCTGTCAACTGTAAGTGCTGCTATTGTGAAGTGGAAATGTCTAGGAGCTACAACGGCTCAACCGCAAAGTGTTAGGCCACAAGAGCTCCCAGAACGGAAACGCAGAGTGCTGAAGTGTGTAGTACGTAAAAGTCATCTGTCCTTGGTTGCAACAATCACCACTGAGTTCCATACTGCCTCCGGAAGCAACATCAGCACAAAGCTGTTCGTCGGGAGCTTCATGAAATGGGTTTCCATGGCCGAGCAGCCGCACACAAGCCTAAGATCACCATGCGCAATGTCAAGCATCGGCTTTTGTGGTGTAAAGCTCACCGCCATTGGACTCTGGAGCAGTGGAAAAGCGTTCTCCGGAGTGATGAATCACGCTCCACCATCTGGATGGACGAATCTGGGTTTGGCGGATGCCAAGAAAACACTACCTGCCCCAATGCATAGTGCAACTGTAACGTTTGGTGGAAGAGGAATAATGGGGCTGTTTTTAATGGTATGGGCTAGGCCCCTTAGTTCCAGTGAGGGAAAATCTTAAAGCTACAGCATACAATGACATTCCAGACGATTCTGTGCTTCCAACTCTATGGCAACAGTTTGGAGAAGGGCCTTTCCTGTTTCAGCATGACAATGGCCCCTTGCGCAAAGCGAGGTCCATACAGAAATGGTTTGTCGAGATCGGTGTGGAAGAACTTGGCTGGCCTGCACAGCGTCCTGACTTCAACTCCACCAAACACCTTTGGTATAATTGGGACGCCCACTGCGAGCCAGGCCTAACCGCCCAACATCAGTGCTCGACGTCACTAATGCTTTTGTGGCTGAATGGAAGCAAGTCCCCGCAGCAATGTTCCAACATGTAGTGGAAAGCCTTCCCAGAAGAGTGGAAACTATTATAGCAGCAAAGTGGGGACCACCTCCATAGAAATGCCCATGATTTTGGAATGGGATGTTCGAAGAGCAGGTGTCCACATACATTTGGTCATGTATTGTATTTATGCCTACGTCCTTACATATTTACCTACTGACATATTTTCTGACTATACTTTCTGTATTTATGTTTCTATCAGTGTTTCTCAACTCCAGTCCTCGAGAATCCGGTGTGCTTGTCTGGGGCTACAACAAAAATATTTGCTATTGGGGGTATTGGAGGACTGGCGTTGGGAAACATTGGTCTATATTCTGTGTGGAAAGGTTTAAGGTTTAGTACAGTTTGACCATTTCAACACAACCTAACAACCGTTTGATTTCAGTTTTTAATACAGCAGAGTTGAGGTCAGTTCCCATAAGGACTTTTAAAGCAAGTTGTGTCATCATGTCAAAGCTTCCATTTCTTACAGCTGGAGATGAAACTATACAGTGAAACAGGACACGCTCCCACTGGCGATGACATTACCAGTACAATGACACAGCACATAACTTACAGTTATTATGGTAAAGAACATGTAGGCCACACTATCAACATGCTCTTACAGTTATTATGGTAAAGAACATATAGGCTACACTATCAACATGCTCTTACAGTTATTATGGTAAAGAACATATAGGCTACACTATCAACATGCTCTTACAGTTATTATGGTAAAGAACATATAGGCTACACTATCAACACATGCTCTTACAGTTATTATGGTAAAGAACATATAGGCTACACTATCAACATGCTCTTACAGTTATTATGGTAAAGAACATATAGGCTACACTATCAAAACATGCTCTTACAGTTATTATGGTAAAGAACATATAGGCTACACTATCAACATGCTCTTACAGTTATTATGGTAAAGAACATGTAGGCTACACTATCAAACAGTTATTATGGTAAAGAACATATAGGCTACACTATCAACATGCTCTTACAGTTATTATGGTAAAGAACATATAGGCTACACTATCAAAACATGCTCTTACAGTTATTATGGTAAAGAACATATAGGCTACACTATCAACATGCTCTTACAGTTATTATGGTAAAGAACATATAGGCTACACTATCAACACATGCTCTTACAGTTATTATGGTAAAGAACATATAGGCTACACTATCAACACATGCTCTTACAGTTATTATGGTAAAGAACATATAGGCTACACTATCAAAACATGTTCTTACAGTTATTATGGTAAAGAACATATAGGCTACACTATCAAAACATGCTCTTACAGTTATTATGGTAAAGAACATATAGGCTACACTATCAAAACATGCTCTTACAGTTATTATGGTAAAGAACATATAGGCTACACTATCAACATGCTCTTACAGTTATTATGGTAAAGAACATATAGGCTACACTATCAACACATGCTCTTACAGTTATTATGGTAAAGAACATATAGGCTACACTATCAACATGCTCTTACAGTTATTATGGTAAAGAACATATAGGCTACACTATCAAACAGATATTATGGTAAAGAACATATAGGCTACACTATCAAAACATGTTCTTACAGTTATTATGGTAAAGAACATATAGGCTACACTATCAAAACATGCTCTTACAGTTATTATGGTAAAGAACATATAGGCTACACTATCAAAACATGCTCTTACAGTTATTATGGTAAAGAACATATAGGCTACACTATCAACATGCTCTTACAGTTATTATGGTAAAGAACATATAGGCTACACTATCAACACATGCTCTTACAGTTATTATGGTAAAGAACATATAGGCTACACTATCAACACATGCTCTTACAGTTATTATGGTAAAGAACATATAGGCTACACTATCAAAACATGCTCTTACAGTTATTATGGTAAAGAACATATAGGCTACACTATCAACATGCTCTTACAGTTATTATGGTAAAGAACATATAGGCTACACTATCAACATGCTCTTACAGTTATTATGGTAAAGAACATATAGGCTACACTATCAACATGCTCTTACAGTTATTATGGTAAAGAACATATAGGCTACACTATCAAAACATGCTCTTACAGTTATTATGGTAAAGAACATATAGGCTACACTATCAAACAGATATTATGGTAAAGAACATATAGGCCACACTATCAAAACATGCTCTTACAGTTATTATGGTAAAGAACATATAGGCTACACTATCAAAACATGCTCTTACAGTTATTATGGTAAAGAACATATAGGCTACACTATCAAAACATGCTCTTACAGTTATTATGGTAAAGAACATATAGGCTACACTATCAAAACATGCTCTTACAGTTATTATGGTAAAGAACATATAGGCTACACTATCAAAACATGCTCTTACAGTTATTATGGTAAATAACATATAGGCTACACTATCAAACAGATATTATGGTAAAGAACATATAGGCCACACTATCAAAACATGCTCTTACAGTTATTATGGTAAAGAACATATAGGCTACACTATCAAAACATGCTCTTACAGTTATTATGGTAAAGAACATATAGGCTACACTATCAAAACATGCTCTTACAGTTATTATGGTAAAGAACATATAGGCTACACTATCAAACAGATATTATGGTAAAGACCAAATATGCCACACTATCAAAACATGCTCTTAGAGTTATTATGGTAAAGAACATACAGGTAACAGCCAAAATAAAGGAAATAAATAAAGGATCTTGAGTAATTGAGGGATACAAAGTTATGGTATGTTATGGTGTGGGGTATATTTTCCTGTCATGGTTTTGGTCTACTCAAACCCTTAGAGTGCAAGGGCCAAAAAATACACAGCCATTCAGAGTGATCACCTTCAACCTATGAATCATTTGTATCATGATGGGAGTGGTCTCTTCCAGGATGACAATGCCCCCCATTCCACAGGGCACGAGTGGTCACTGAATGGTTTGATGAGCATGAAAACGATGTAAACCATTTGTCATGGCTGTCTCAGTCACCAGATCTTATGGGAGATTCTGGAGATTCTAGACACTTTATGTGGGTGTTTCCTTTATTTTGTGAGTTTCCTGTATCAACCCACTTGGCACAAACTGCTTGAATCAATGTTGTTTCAACGTAATTTGTCAACATATCGTGATTATGATTCTATTTGGAAAACACACGTAGAGGGTGGGTAAAATTTCAACCACAGGTTTATGCCATCATTCCCCCACAGATCATTTTTTATGTAGGACTCAACCAAAAATGAAATGATAGCTCAGTCTGGGGAGTTTTTAGAGGGACATTTTACTCCAAATGAATGAAAATAACATTATGCTGACACCATTTAAAACATAATTTCCACATCCAGAAATGAGCCCACTAAGCCCACATATGTTGGATTCACGTCTCCATCTCAACCAAAAATGAAAGTTAAAGAAGGACTAAATCAAATCAAACTTGATTTAAACGTGAATCCAATTTAAATGTGAATCCAACATATGAATTATTAACTTGAAGATTACATTTGAAATCCACCAATTCCAAAATCATAGGCATTAATTTGGAGTTGGTCCCTCCTTTACTGCTATAACAGCCTCCACTCTTCTGTGAAGGCTTTACACTAGATGTCAGCCGCTGATGTTGGGCGATTAGGCCTGGCTCTGTCTTGAGTTCCAATTAGTGTTGTACCGATATGACATTTTTGGCCGATAACCGATATTGAACATTTTTGCGGCCTATTAAGCATTCTAGTTCAGTTAAATAGATAACACACACATATGGACTCAGCGGCCTAAGGCACTGCATCTCAGTGCGAGAGGTGTCATTACAGTCCCTGGTTCGAATCCATGCTGTATCACATCCGGCTGTGATTTGGAGTTCCATAGGGCAGCACACAATTGGCCCAGCATCATCCAGGGCCGTCATTGTAAATAAGAATTTGTTCTTAACTGACTTGCCTAGTTAAATAAAGGTTACACACACACCGCACTGACCAAGAAGTTATTTCTTTGGCATTTATGCATGTCCCCATTACCAGTGAAACATCATCACAACCTATTTCTTCCACTTACTTGCTGTGCTGTTTCGTTGTTCATTTGTTCAGTCGTTTCATTCTCAACCAGGATTTCTATGGTCTATTTTTGACCTGAATATGACTCATGTAAAAAAAAATAACACATATTTTGACCTGTCAAATATCTATGATGTTGGTAGTTGTTTGACCAATCAGGACCTGAATATGACTGCACGTAAATAATAATTTAACGCTAGGTGTCATTCATCATAGTTCTTATTTGATTAATGGTGGTCGGACCCATTTTTAAAGATTAGTTATTACATATTGATCAAAATAAATGTATAGCATAATTCTACTATTTGTGTTCATTTCATATGTCAGGCAAAGCAAATCACGATTCATCGATAAGTATGCTATGATGTTAGCCAGATGAAGCTAGCTGGCTGCTTATAAGGTGGGCAACAGGGTTAAGTAGCTGGCTAGCTATTTATTTTCATGAACTGAAGGTCAATTTCAATAGGCGAACAACATGTGGCAACCTAGCTAATACTTACTCACAAGGATTCCTAAATCATTGCTAAGAATAATGAAAATGACTGCAGTCTCTACTACTGGTCGTTGTTTTCAGGCTGGTTGTATTGGTGCTAGCTAGGTACCAAGCTAAATCTAGCTACCACAGAAGTTGCGATCAAACAATTGATGCTTTATTTCCAACGCGGTATTGTAAACACATCGTTCGTGGCCGGTGTTTACTTTTTTGCAGACCTTTTTGTACAGCTTTGACAGTGCCACTGTATCTTTTTTGACACGCAAAGTCCCAAACGGCATTCCATAGTATGTATGTCGTGAAGCTAATAGCAGTGATGTTATTACTGTGTAACTCCTGTAGGGAAATGTCTGAAAAATAGCGCACTTGGTAGTGTGTGCCGGTCCTCGACCAGTCGGTCGAAAGCCAACATCACCTGCAACAGAGACAGGTTGATTTTCAAGGGCAATGAATTCCATTACCTTGGATTTAATTTCGCCTTTGAGTTGTCTCGCTGAAATTATCTTACTCTTTCAAATGACTGCTCGACTTGTTGACTACTCAATCCACACAGCAGACATTGTGGGCTAGGTTAGGAATGCTGAGTTGCCCGTATAGCGCAACATTTTACGTGGCGTCATTAAGTCCAGTACCCCCCACTGTTATATACAGTGGGGCAAAAAAGTATTTAGTCAGCCACCAATTGTGCAAGTTCTCCCACTTACAAAGATGAAAGAGGCCTGTAATTTTCATCATAGGCACACTTCAACTATGACAGACAAAATGAGGGAAAAAAATCCAGAAAATCACATTGTAGGATTTTTAATGAATTTATTTGCAAATTATAGTGGAAAATAAGTATTTGGTCAATAACAAAAGTTTATCTCAATACTTTGTTATATACCCTTTGTTGGCAATGACAGAGGTCCAACGTTTTCTGTAAGTCTTCACAAGGTTTTCACACACTTGCTGGTATTTTGGCCCATTCCTCCATGCAGATCTCCTCTAGAGCAGTGATGTTTTGGGGCTGTTGCTGGGCAACACGGACTTTCAATTCCCTCCAAAGATTTTCTATGGGGTTGAGATCTGGAGACTGGCTAGGCCACTCCAGGACCTTGAAATGCTTCTTACGAAGCCACTCCTTCGTTGCACGGGCGGTGTGTTTGGGATCATTGTCATGCTGAAAGACCCAGCCACGTTTCATCTTCAATGCCCTTGCTGATGGAAGGAGGTTTTCACTCAAAATCTCACAATACATGGCCCCATTCATTCTTTCCTTTACACGGATCAGTCGTCCTGGTCCCTTTGCAGAAAAACAGCCCCAAAGCATGATGTTTCCACCCCCATGCTTCACAGTAGGTATGGTGTTCTTTGGATGCAAGTCAGCATTCTTTGTCCTCCAAACAAGACGAGTTGAGTTTTTACCAAAAAGTTATATTTTGGTTTCATCTGACCATATGACATTCTCCCAATCTTCTTCTGGATCATCCAAATGCTCTCTAGCAAAACTTCAGACGGGCCTGGACATGTACTGGCTTAAGCAGGGGGACACGTCTGGCACTGCAGGAAGTTACAGGTCTGTGAGAGCCAGAAATCTTGCTTGTTTGTAGGTGACCAAATACTTATTTTCCACCATAATTTGCAAATAAATTCATTAAAAACCCTACAGTGATTTTCTGGATTTTTTTTCTCATTTTGTCTGTCATAGTTGAAGTGTACCTATGATGAAAATTACAGGCCTCTCTCATCTTTTTAAGTGGGAGAACTTGCACAATTGGTGGCTGACTAAATACTTTTTTGCCCTACTGTAGGTATGCACGGTAGCTTTGACATCGGTTTTTAACATCGGGCTGATAACGATGTTGGTATTTTTAGCTAATATCGTCCGATTCCAATATGTTCACCGATATATCGTGCATCCCTAATTCCAATTCATCCCAAAGGTGTTCGATGGGGTTGAGTTCAGGGCTCTGTGCAGGCAAGTCAAGTTCTTCCAAACTGATCTTGACAAACCATTTCTGTATGGACCATGCTTTGTGCAGGGGGACATTGTCAAGCTGAAACAGGAAAGGGCCTTCCCCAAACTGTTGCCACAAAGTTGGAAGCACAGAATCGTCTAGAACGTCATTGAATTCTGTAGCGTTCACTGGAACTAAGGGGCCTAGTCCGTACCGTGAATGTCCACATACTTTTGTGTATATAGTGAATATTCTGCTTGGATAGATCTGTGCCACTGACTCTGACTGGCTTTAATTCCAGTTTGTCTACAAATGAATAATTAATATGTTGGATTCACGTCTTCATCTCAACCAAAAATCTAAGTTAAAGAATAGGGCTAATTCAAATCCAACTTTAAATGCACTTTAAATACAGTTTGATTTGATTTAGTGTTAATATTTGGTTGCTTTATTATTTTTGTAATACAGTAAATCCTGAAAACTAGTGTAGCGGGTCGAGAGTTTCAAGTTCCTTGGTGTCCACATCACCAACGAACTATCATGGTCCAAACATACCAAGACAGTCGTGAAGAGGGCACGACAATACCTTTTCCCCCTCAAGAGACTGAAAAGATTTTGCATGGGTCCCCATATCCTCAAAAGGTTCTACATTATTATTTTAGTCTACTTGGTAAATATATTCTTAACTCTTCTTGAAATGCACTTTTGGTTAAGGGCTTGTAAGTAAGCATTTCAAGGTAAAGCCTACACTTGAGTTATTCGGTGCATGTGACAAATAAAGTTAGATTTGATTTGAAACTAATGTAACAGTATTTATTCAACCTTAAAGAAAATATTTCAGAATCAGTTTGCTGTTTTTAACATTCTGATTTGTTTCAGCTTTCCAACTAAAAGTCCAAATACAACACATCACAATTTATATTTCTATTTTGGGAGAAATTTTTATTTTATGCGCATTTGACTCAAGTTGGAAAAGCATTCGGAAAAGTGATGTAAAGAGAAGGGAGTCTGCCCAGAGTGGGTGAAAACGCACTTTGGTGTTGAAATTTAACTTCCTTATGTTATAAAATACATTTTACCAAGACAAATATGATTATTATTGTTGACAGGGAATTGCAGGTTTCTCGTAACAACATTTGAGGATTTTACACCTTGTGGTCGTCATATTCAGCAGTAACGTCAGCTTGTCAGGTGGCTACCTGATTAATGGCGGAAGTGAATGCTGATGTGGATCTTGAATCTAATGGCGGTGGAATCGAGGAGAATTGGACTATTGTCCAAAATAATGGAAAATGGAGCAAAGTCGCGTACAGTGCTGAGAATGTCCCTTCTTATCTTGTAGGAGTACGGTTTGTTATTGAGGAGCAGTTGATCGGATTACCAATCTTGAATAATCCATTTGAGATATCCAAACTGGTGGAGAGAGTGCTGGGTAAAGTGAAGGCTGTGGGGATCATGAGAGGCGACCTTGTTTCAATTTTTTGATCAGAAAGAACTTGTTTTGTGTCTCACCCGATTTGAGAAGTTTGACGTGTCGTGTGTGTCTCGTCGGAACAGGGCACCCCTCAAGAGGGTAATATCTGGTGTCTCGTAGGAAGTCGATGATGCAGATATAAAAAATATTCCTGGAGTGATTGATGCACGTTGGGTGAATCGTGTGGTGAATGAAAAAAAAGTGAAGCATCTGTCTGCTCTTTATTTTTTCTTCGTATGGAGTCTCCCTGCTCAAGTGCAGTTGGGCTATATAAACTACAGAGTCAAAGCAGCTATTCCATGACCAATGCAGTGTGATCACTGCAAAGCTTTTGGTCATGTTTCAAGTATTTGCAGAAGGGAGAAGCCGAGATGTCCGCATTGTGGAAAATATCATATATGTTTTAAAAGTGATGAAAGTGTGACATGTTGCAATTGTGGTGGGAACCATCAAGCCATCTCTTTGGAATAACGGACAAGGGTGAAAGAGATTGAGGTGGCCAAATTCGGGGGTGTCCATAGCATTTAATATGCAGCGGCTGTTAAAATCGTCTGTTGATGGTTCGAATGGTGATCTTGAAGAGTCCATGGTGGTGGAAAGGCCTTCACTGCAGGCTGCAGGGGTTGCCTTTCACCAGCATGACTCTGATATTTTAAAGGTTAAGAAGGCACTGCCAAGGTGGAGAAGAAGTCCAGGAAAATAGATATCATTGTGGATGGGGCGGAGCGGTTCCTGGGACTGAAAGACTTCTCGGCAGGGAAGAGTTGCATGTATTGTCTGTCACAAGCCACACCTCCCTCTCAGGTTCTAGAGCCTGAGAAGGGAGATATGAAGTTTTGAAGGAAGGATGAAGTGGGAGTTTTGTTGTTGTTTTTGTCAATGTACTATTATATTTTAATAATAGTATGTATTAATGTATTAAGTTTGTTTTCACTATCACGTGTAGATTTTCTTTTTACCTTGTTTTTTCAACCCCATCCAGTTGGTGGCACACCTTTTTGGGTTCTAGTCTGCCATAAAACCCACAGAAGTAGAAGAAGAAGGCATTTTTTCTAATACCTCCATTTATTTAGTCACCCTAATTCTGGCCACCCTACACCGGTAAAAACTCCAGTAACTAGGTTTCGACCATTGGTTTTCTGAGATGATTGTCTACACAATTAATATATTATTTTACCTATTGGTCAAAATATGCATTTTTAATTGGACTCCCTATAATGAGAGGAGCACTACACAAACAAAAATATAAACGCAAAACATGCAACAATTTCAACAGTTTTACAGAGTTACAGTTCATGTAAGGAAATCAGTCATTTGAAATAAATAAATTAGGCCCTAATCTATGGACTCAGCCATAGGTGGGCCTGGGAGTGCATGGTCTGCGGTTGTGAGGCCGGTTGGACTTACTGCCAAATTCTCTAAAATGACGTTGGAGGCGGCTTATGGTAGAGAAAGGTAACATTCAATTATCTGGCAACAGCTCTGGTGGACATTCCTGCAGTCAGCATGCCAAATGCACGTTCCCTCAAAACTTGAGACATCTGTGGCATTGTGTTGTGTGACAAAACTGCACATTTTAGAGTGGCCTTTTATTGTCCTCAGCACAAGTTAGGACAAGTTATTAAGTGTAATGATCATGCTGTTTAAAACCTCTTAGGGATCCCTTCACCCCCATTCCCGCTCGGATCCCGTTAACAGGATTGATTTGACAATATCCAGTGAAATTGCAGCTTCACTTCTTGTTAATCCAGCCACAGTGGCAGATTTCAAAAAGGCTTTACGGCGAAAGCAGACCATGCGATTATCTGAGGACAGCACCCCGCATACAAACACATGAAAATCAGATTTCAACCAGGCAGGTGCTACACAAAAATCAGAAATAACAATATAATTCATGCCTTTGAAGATCTTCTTCTGTTGGCACTCCAAAATGTCCCATAAACATCACAAATGGTCCTTTTGTTCGATAAATTCCTTCATTATATCCCCAAAATGTAAATTTATTTGGCGCGTTTGATTCAGAAATACACCGGTTCCAACTCGCCTACAAATGATCTAATAAGTTACCTGTAAACTTGGTCCAAACATTTCAAGCAACGTTCCTAATCCAAATTTATGTATCCTAAAATGTAAATAATCGATCAAATTTAAGAAGGGAAATACTGTGCTCAATACCGGACGAAAACAAAGTGAAGCGCGTTCCAGGTCGCGCTCTCCAAAAGACTTGAGTCCCTTTTGTGTGACACATGGAAAGAACATTTCTCAAAGGAAAAACATCAAACAATTTCTAAAGACTGTTGACATCTAGTGGAAGCTAGGGATGACCATAGAAAACTAATGGAAAACACATTGAGCTCAACATTTGTTTTCCCTGGATGGATTGTGCTCAGGGTTTTGCCTGCCAAATCAGTTCTGTTATACTCACAGACATTATTCAAACAGTTTTAGAGTGTTTTCTATCCAAATCTACTAATACTATGCATATCCTAGCTTCTGGGCCTGAGTAGCAGGTAGTTTACTTTGGGCACGCTTTTCATATGGCCTTGAAAATACTGCCCCCTAGCTCAAAAAGGTTTTAATCAGCTTCTAGATATGTCACACCTGTTGGGTGGATGGATTATCTAATAGGGATGTAAACAAATTTGTGCACAGAATTTGTGAGAAATCAGCTTTTTGTGAGTATGGGACATTTATTTTATTGCAGCTCATGAAACATGGGACCAACATTTTACATGTTGTGTTTATATACAGTACCAGTCAAAAGTTTGGACACCTACTCATTCAAGTATTTTTCTTTATTTTTACTGATTTATACATTGTAGAATAATAGTGAAGACATCAAAACTATGAAATAACACATATGGAATCATGTAGTAACCAAATAAGTGTCTTAAAGTAATGATGGACTGTTGTTTCTCTTTGCTTATTTGAGCTGTTCTTGCCATAATATGGACTTGGTCTTTTACCAAATAGTGCTATCTTCTGTATACCACCCCTACCTTGTCACAACACAACTGATTGGCTCAAAAACATTATTGTTTGAGATAACAATACGAAATTCTACAAATTACTGTCACGGCCGTCAAAAGAAGTGGACCAAAGTGCAGCGTCGTGAGCGTACATATTCCTTTATTATGGAATGACACCAACGAAACAAGGTAAACAACCGTGAAGCTTACGAGGGCTAAGTGCCGCTAACAAAGATAACTACCCACACTGAAGGAAGGGAAAACGGGCTATCTAAGTATGATTCCCAATCAGAGACAACGATAGACAGCTGTCCCTGATTGAGAACCATACCCGGCCAAAACATAGAAATAAAGAAACATAGAAAAACAAAACATAAAATGCCCACCCCACATCACACCCTGACCTAACCAAACAGAGAAATAAAACTGCTCTCTAAGGTCAGGGCGTGACAATTACCTTAAAACAAGGCACACCTGTTAATTTAAATGCATTCCAGGTGACTACTTCATGAAGCTGGTTGAGAGAATGCAAGGAGTGCAAATGGTAGTATGATTATGTTGTTTGTTTTGAGGAAATATATTGTGTAACCTGTCCTTTAAAATTAATAACATCCATGGTCACATTTTGAGGTTACTATAACTATAAATGTGTTCTTTTGTAATCATAGAAAGCGTGCATTTTCAAGATTGCATGCAAAAGTCACAGGTCTGTGGAGATCTTCACAATTGTTACGGTAATCTGTGCATTATCTCTAACAGCATTTATGACTTGCACTATGTGTTTTTAATGTAATCTCAACTGCAATCCAGGTCATTTGGTTGTGCTATTTGCTGAAGCGCAGTAAGAACACATTAAGTTGTGATATAAATATCTGACATTGTATTCCCGTTTGAATTCCCATGTGTTGTGCTTTGAAATGGTGAAAGTGCAGAGAACACATTTTAGATGGAAACTGATATAAAAAAAAAAATCAGAAACAAATTATCAATTGGAATTTTGTTACGCTTTTAGATGCTTGAAAGCATAGTGATAACACATTGGGAATTCATCATACTTCTGGCTGTGGGTGATTAAAGGTTGAAATCTCATTGATCAACCTCTCAACCAAATATGACCGAAATGTCCACGTTGAAATTATGTTGTGTGCCCAGTGGGAATACACTCTTACAGTTATTATGGTCAAGAACACAGGCTATTCATTTTGGTGATTTAAAAAAAACATTGATTGCCCCTAAAAGAGTTTAGTTGCTAGGTGCACTAGCATAGGCTAGTAAGATCCAATGGAGACATGAAGCTGTGACTCAACAGTGGTCCTTGGTGCTGACCCTCGGGGCTGTGGTGGCCTGTTGCTTAGTGTTAATGGTAGTTAGTAGAGACACAGGGTCACACAGTCACTGAATGCTGGGTTTTAGCTGAAAGAATGCTGTGAGTCTATTTTGAAGGGAAGAACAGGATACAGTCATTGTAGATGTTGGAGTGATCAGGTATTCAACGCATGCAAACCAGTAAGCAAACACCTCCTCTGATTATTGTTATGCAAAATTAACTAGCCATAAAGTCAATCATGAGAAACATTAGCTATTATTTTGACTTTGTTCTATACGGCTGTATTTTCAGCAATCGACATATATACCAGTGGATTTGAGTGACAACCTTGGCTATTTGTAAGAGCGTGGTGGAAATAATTCCACTTCATTCCATTGATGATGAGGCACTGGCTTTTAGGTGGTAGTCTAGTTTTGTTTGCTTCATATTCTTTCTAAAAGCCACAATGAAGGCCATTGATTACAGCCGAAACGTCATGCTTTTAATAGCTGCTTAAATAAAATATAGTTTTTTATTGGTGCGCAGGCGCTGCTTCGCCTTTTACTTTTCAAAAACACAAGACAAAGTGACCGGGAGCTGTTGGAGCTTCCATCTTTATCTCCCTCACCTTTATCTTCTGTTTGTGTATGAGGCCAACAGAACAGGCTCACTGATTTGTGACGCAACCTCCCCTCTGCTGTTGGGACAATAGAAGCTTTCTACTCCATGACTTCTACTGGCACAAGACTAGAGGTAGGCTAGAGTCCCTGTGGGTTACAGTCAAAATCTGGTTTTATGTTTGCAATTTCTAGCCTAAACCTTTTCAAATATGGAATCACAGGCTAATTTTATTGATTTCGCTCTGGTGGTGTGTTGTGTGTCATCTCTCACGGACAAAAATAGATTTCTGGCGGCTTGTAGGGTGTTATTATTACTTGTTTATAAAATGTTGATGTTCTCAATCAATCAAGCATGAATAATTGAGGATCTCTACACGTTCACAATCTATGTCCAATACTGCCAATCCATGTTATCAGATGAATCTGTGTCCCCACTGTGGTCACATAATATAATCTGTGACCTCCCTCTCCTGTATACTACATGAGATGGTGGACTGGAGCGACCAGCCCGACTGACGGTTAAGGACAAAACCTCTGTACTCTTAATCAGCTTATTGCTGGCTTATTCAAAGGCCCTCTTTCAGACAGAGCAGCTGCTGCCGCCGAGCCAGGCCCAGTTTGAGTTAGAGGGTGTGACTGCTGGCAGGCCTCGCCGATGCAGAGAGACCGGTTGGTGATTAACAAATGTCAGTAGACTTTGGAATCTGGGGAGCCGAGTCAGATGGCATTGTCCTCTGTGCTCAGAGGAAGGTCTCCCAGGTGGCCGGGTCATGCTGGCATGCTTTTCCTCTCTTTCTCCCCTCTTTCCTCACCCCTCCTCTCTGGCACTTCAAGCCCAAGGCTGCAGATTTTTTTCTTTGCTCTGAAAAGGAAGTCCAGGCATGCTTTGCATTGTTAAACCCCTTGAGGATGTTAAAGACAATTCCTAAAATGCTAATTTTTTTCTCTTCCTGGTTGTTAAAGAAATGGTGTGGTGTCACTCCAAACATCCGACCCTCTCGATTATTTGGGTACAGTCATTTTATAAATCCATTTTATAAGTCCCCAATAAATGAAAGGGCTAAGTCGGGATGGCTGGCAAGTGCAAGGTGGTTTTGCTGAGCTTTGCAGGCCGTACCGAGGCAGCCAGGCTGAAGGACTTGGGTACAGTACATTGGGCCGATAGATTTCTGTCAGCAGCTCTCCAGTCACTGTCTGGGCTGTCTCAGGCCCCATCACAAAGTACCCCCTTTTCCCAATTGTAGTGCACTACTTTTGACCAGGGCCCATATGGGATAAGGTGCCATTTGGGACACAACCTAGCTGTGAGGAGGATCTGATCCATGGGTCCATGTTGTGCAGTGAGAGCACTGGCTGAACACCTAAGCACATATAGCTGGCTGGCTCCTAAAATGGCTGCCCTTGAAGCTCAAAGGATCTGCCGCACAGCTCATTGCCTGACTGTCAAAGCCCTGATAGAGTAGATGAAAGCATTACAAATACCATCCATTAACTTGGTGTGGCTGTCATGGAGTCACTAAACTGACACCAAGAGAAATAGCAGTAGTAGTAATTTTAGGTTGAGGCTGTTTTCTCCTTTCATTTTTTTTTTTTTTTTTTTTTACCTCAAAGGATTCTTCTTGATATCCATGTCAAGGAACCTGGCTTTAGAATGCAACTTTGTTCTGTGTTCTGAGTTCTGACAAGAGAGCTGCCAACAGATCAGGGATGGGCCTTTCATGGCGCAGTAACCTGACCCTGGACAACAATAAGGCTGTCTTCTCAGGGACACACTGGCAGGCAGCAAGGGTTGTTCCAGTGGAGGTAGACTGGTTACTGAACGTCAACTGTTATGGTTTAAGTCCAGAGATCTGCAGCAACAACAAAAAAACGACCTATGATAGGGGTATTCCCTTTCTACCAGAGCTCCGTTGGTTTGGCATAGTTGTGGAGGGCTCATTTCTTTGTATTTAATTAATTTTTTTAGCTCTGCAACAGGTTGTTAACCATGTTTAATCCTTTTTTTTAACGTTTGTATGGTGAACATGTACAGGACCAGGCAAAGGGAGAGAATGTGCTCAACTCAAATTTCCATTTAGAGGACACCATTTTGTCCAGAGGTCTGTTGGTTAGCCATAGGTGAGGAAGGCTGATGTCATGTGGCTTTCGAGCTCTGCAACAGGTTGTTTTTTAGCAAATTATACCTTCTGTATAGTGAAAATGGTAGGCTACATTTAGAGGACACCATTTTGTCACGGGTGCAGGAGCTTCAAATAATCAGGAAATACTAGGCATTATTTAAAAAAAAAAAAAAACGTTTTTTTTTAAATTCACATTTATTTAACCAGGTAGGCTAGTTGAGAACAACTTCTCATTTACAACTGCGACCTGGCCAAGATAAAGCAAAGCAGTGCGACACAAACAACAACACAGAGTTACACATGGAATAAACAAGCGTACAGTCAATAACACAATAGGGAAAAAAAGAAAGTCTATATACAGTGTGTGCAAATGGCGTGAGGAGGTAAGGCAATAAATAGGCCATAGCAGCGAAGTAGTTACAGTTTAGCAAATTAACACTGGAGTGATAGATGAGCAGATGATGATGTGCAAGTAGAAATATTGGTGTGCAAAAGAGCAGAAAAGTAAATAAAAACAATATGGGGATGAGGTAGGTAGATTGGGTGGGCTATTTACAGATGGGCTATGCACGCCTGCAGCGATCGGTTAGCTGCTCATGGTGAAAGTGCAAATGCTTCTCCTAGGAAGGGAATGCTGGTGGATGGCTCTGTAAGACAGGAACACGAGTCAAATAACAGCGTTTCTACAATGCAACAGTTTGTAAGCTCTCTACTTTCTATTTTTCTGAACAGGAACTGTCTGGCACTGATTTTATAGGCCATTGCCATAAGGACTGGTCAAATTTTATAGACATCTTACCAATAAATGACCCCCAGAATGTTACGTTGTGATTTTTCATTGGGCTACACTGTGCTAGTAGTGTGAAGCATTAATCCTCTTTGAATACATGGAAATATTAATGTCCTTGGCCTAGACAAATGCACAGCACAGATGACCTCTGGCAAATGGATGGAAAATGTATTAAATATTGCCTCTGCTTCTGCTATCTGCAGATTTAGGCCTAGTGTTTTAGTTAAGCTTAAAGAAAGTGTTAAATCCAATAAAATAATATTTTAAAAAAGAATGCACATCGCGTCATGACCAGTTTAATTGCTAACGAGTTACATTTCAAGGTAATGCCATGTGTCTCTCTGTGTCATCGCACAAAGGGTGGACAAGAGGAGAAAACCATTTGATGAAAAAACTGTCAGAACTGCCACATAAACAGCCATTTTATGCCCCAGTCACTTTTCACTCTGTCAGTTTTATTAATGCGTTGAAATATGTTTGTTTTTTTTCTTTTTAAATGACACTGAATATAAACTGAATATAAACTCCTATTATTGGTCTTTTTTAATGCTCTAAGAACAGGCCTGTTTTATTTTACATACTATATTTGTTGAAACATATTTTAGAATGTAAAGGTTACCATTTGGAGTGTTTGTGGATGCCACACAAGTTCTGGATTTATGTTTGTTTCACAACAACAATACATCTGTGGCATTGGTCTACATGGAAAACTATCCATTTGAAACAGAAATATGAATGAGGTGGCTATGAGTAAGTACTGGAAGTCAATTTGACTATCAAGCAATGCCATTGGTTGGTTAGAATGCCAAGGTCAGAGGTGACAGGTCATATCAGATCGGAAGTCATGTTGACCTTATCATCAGTTGTGTGTTTCATCAAGGAACAGAATAGCACTGTAGTCACAAACCTTTCTCTCTCTCTCAGTGGATTCATTCAATCTTATTTGAGAGGGAGCTAGGGTGTGATGCAATCTGAGGGAATTGTTTGTATGTGTGATGTAGATACGGGGATGCAGTCTGATGGTCTGCATCCCAAATTGCACCCTAGTCCCTATAAAGTGCACTTCTTTTGACCAGAGCACCATGGACTCTTTTCAAAAGTAGTGCACTATATAGGGAATAGGGTGCCTTTTGGGATGTAGTTTGACGGTGCTGCACTCCAGCTGTGGCTTATCCCAAGGTAATAAAAATGGAACAAATCAACTCAGTAATCCCTCCTCAGCTCGCCATTGTTCTTGGAACCATGGAACAAACAAAAAAAAACAGATCTTCTTCTTAGTATGCAATGCAGTAATGTCAGAGCTGAAGAATCCAGCCTTTTCTCAATCTCTCTGTTACATTTCTATCACAGGTTTTTAGCCTACACCGGTGCTAGGCCTAAAGATTCAGACTTTTGTGTTTCCACCCCTGAGGCCTAAATGTGACATGTTATTGTCTGAGACTGAGGCCTCACCCATTCTCTTTTGTCTTTTTCTTACCAGGTTTCCCTGATTTTCCAGGGAGTCCTCAGCGATGGAGGTGCTACAGTGCGATGGCTGTGACTTCCGTGCTGAGTCGTACGACGACCTCAAGACCCACATCCAGGATGTACACACGGCCTTCCTGCAGCCCACTGATGTTGGAGAGGGGGGCGGGAGTCCCTGCCAGTCCAGGGCAGACTCTCTGAATTCCCCCAACCAGACAGAGGGGGAGGAAGAAGAGCAGAATACATCTCCACAAACTGAAACGGGTAAGGGAACTGCATCAACGGTGATGTTTATGGACAAATGATTATGATTAAGGTTATGATTATTATGCTAAAGATAAATGTTTGTTATTATTATTTATGATATTGATATAATATGTATAGGCATATGTCTTATTCTTTGCATACAGTGCCTTCAGAAAGCATTCTTACCCCTTGACTTAATCCAATTTGTTTGTGTTACAGCCAGATTTTTTTTTAAATGGATGAATTAGATTTATTTTCTCACCCATCTACACACAGCACATGTCAAAGTGAAAATGACAAAGTGAAAACATATTTTTAGACATTTTGTCAAATGTATTGAAAATGAAATACAGAAATATCTAATCTGTACCAGTCCAAAGTTTGGACACACCTACTCATTCCAGGTTTTTCTTAATTAAAAAAAAAATTCTACATTGTAGATTAAAACAAAACTATGAAAACTATGAAATAGCACATATGGAATCATGTAGTAACCAAAAAAGTGTTAAACTAATTCTTCAAAGTAGCCACCCTTTGCCTTGTTGACAGCTTTGCACACTCTTGGCATTCTCTCAACCAGCTTCATGAGGTAGTCACCTGGAATGCATTTCAATTAACAGGAGTGCCTTGTTTAAAGTTCATTTGTGGAAGTTCTTTCCTTCTTAATGCATTTGAACCAATCAGTTATGTTGTGACAAGGTAGGGGTGGTATACAGAAGATAGCCCTATTTGGGAAAAGACCAATTCCATATTATGGCAAGAACAGCTCAAATAAGCAAAGAGAAACGACAGTCTATCATTACTTTAAGACATGAAGGTCCGTCAACCATCAAGTGCTATGATGAAACTGGCTCTCATGAGGACCGCCACAGGAAAAGAAGACCCAGAGTTACCTCTGCTGCAGTTCATTAGAGTTAGCTGCACCTCAGATAGCAGCCAAAATAAATGCTTCACAGAGTTCAAGTAACAGACACATCTCAACATCAACTGTTCAGAGGAGACTGCGTGAATCAGGTCTTCGTGGTCGAATTGCTGCAAAGAAATGACTACTAAAGGACACCAATAAGAGGAAGAGACTTGATTGGGCCAAGAAACATGAGCAATGGGCATTAGACCGGTGGAAATATGTGCTTTTGTTTGAGTCCAAAGATTTTTTTTGTTCCAACCGCCGTGTCTTTGTGAGACGCAGAGTAGGTGAACGGATGATCTCCGCATGTGTGGTTCCCACCCTAAAGCATGGGGAAGGAGATGTGGGGGTGCTTTGCTGGTGACACTGTCTGTGATTTATTTAGAAATCAAGGCACACTTAACCAACATGGCTACCACCGCATTCTGCAGCGACACTCCATCCCATCTGGTTTGTGCTTCGTAGGACTATCATTTGATTTCAACAGGTCAATGACCCAACACACCTCCAGGTTGTTGAAGGGCTATTTGATCAAGAAGGAGAGTGATGGAGTGCTGCATAAGATGACCTGGCCTCCACAGTCACCTGACCTCAAACCAAATGAGATGGTTTGGGATGAGTTGGACTGCAGACTGAAGGAAAAGCAGCGAACAATCATATGTGGAAACTCCTTCAAGACTGTTGGAAAAGCATTCCTCATGAAGCTGGTTGAGAGAATGCCTACAGTGTGCAAAGCTGCCATCAAGGCAAATGGTGGCTACTTTGAAGAATCTCAAATATCAAATATACTTTGATTTGTTTCACACTTTTTTGGTTACTACATGATTCCATATGTGTTATTTCGTAGTTTTGATGTCTTCACTATTATTCTGCAATGTGTAAAAATAAAGAAAAATACTTGAATTAGTAGGTGTGTCCAAACCTTTGACTAGTACTGTAAGTTTTCACACCCCTGAGTCAGTAGTTAGTAGTTTTTCAAGATAAAAAAGAAACAGAAAGGCGCTAAGCACAGGCAAATCCTAGAGTAAAATCTGGTTGTCTGCTTTCCAACAAACACATGGAGATTAATTCACATTTTAGCAGGACAATAACCTTAAACATAAGGCAAATCAACAATGGAGTTGCTTACCGAGAAGACAGTGAATGTTCCTGAGTGTCCGAGTCACAGTTTGGACTTAAATCTACCTCAAAATCTATGGCAAGACCTGAAAATGGTTGTCTAGCATTGATCAACAACCAATTTGACAATGCTTGAAGAATTTTGAAAAGAATAATGTGCAAATGTTGTACAATTCAGGTGTGAAAGCTCTTAGAGACATACCCAGAAAGACTCTCAGCTGTAATCTATGCCAAAGGTGCTTCAACAAATTATGAATTCTTATGTAAATGAGATATTTCTGTAAAATATTTCCAAAAACATGTTTTTACTTTGTGATTATGGGGTATTGTGTGTAGATGGATGAGGGAAAAATCAATTTAATCCATTTTGATTGATTTCAGGCTGTAACACAACAAAATATGGAATAAGTCTAGGGGTATGAATACGTTCTACTATTTACAGTATATTAACATTGATATTGCTATTTAAGGAAAGATTGTTTTATCATCTCTTTTTTCCTTTATTTTCCATTGGCCACCCCTTTGAAACAGACTTTTCAAGTTCAAACCAAATGCCATACAGCAAGTCAGCAAACCATTCCAACAAAACTGCAAACCAGTTATTCCAGTGCAAAATCTGTGTTCGTTACTTCAGATCAAAATCTCTGTTGTCTGAACACACCAAGAAGGTACATGGAACCTCACTAAGTGGCGGGAACTCACCTGCCTCCCATACGTCCAAACAGTCCAACTATAACATCGTTATCCACGACAGTCTTGGGAAAGTGTTCTCCTGCCAGTATTGTACATACAAGTCCCCACGCAAAGCCAGGATCCTGAAGCACCAGAAGATGTATCATAAAGGAAATCTGGACCCCCCAGAATCTTTGTCTGAGGCTGTTGATGACCCTGAGTCATTATCGTCCGAGGAACCCAGTGAGGAACTATCAGAAGATGTGGTAGAGCGTGGTATTCTAGAGTCCATGGTTAAACCTCTGGGGAAGTCAAGGGGAAACCAAGCGCTTCGAAGAGAGTGGTGTGACAACATGATGAAAAAGCACCGCAACATGGTGAAAATGATCTCAACCATCCAGCCGGGTGGAGAAGGAGAAGGAAGCGCAGGCTCTTCTAAATCTGATTCCCCTTCCTCCCCCAGAAGCCCTCCTAACTCCAAAATGGTTTTCAAAGACCTGAGTGGTAATGAAGGCTCCTCTGTAGTCACCTCCTCAGTTTTCAAGCTCAACAAGCCTGCCTCTGGGATATCACCCTATCAGTATTCACAGATTCAATCGGTAGCGCCCAACAGCACGGGATCCTCCATTTTGTCTGACAGGTCCACCTTCGTCATGTCCGATGTTTCCAACTCTGCCATGGAGATGGATTTGAGCATGCTTGACGACTCCAGGAGCACCTCTGAGGAAGATGACGAGGAACTGGGTGATGAGGATGATCCCAATTACACCGACCCCTTGTCAACTGGGGATTCTGCCAAGCAGCTTCTGTCCGAAGAGGATAACAAGATGCTGGAGACTAAAGGGATACCATTCAGAAGGTACATGAACAGGTTCCAGTGTCCTTTCTGCTCTTTCCTCACCATGCATCGCAGAAGCATCTCCCGTCACATTGAGAACATACACCTATCTGGGAAGACGACGGTATACAAGTGTGATGAGTGCCCCTTTATCTGCACCAGCCCTCTCAAGTTAGGCACGCACAAGCAAAGTCACTCCTCAGACTGGGACACCATGGACCTGACCAGTGAAAGCCCAGGTCCTCAGAATAACGAGACACCAGAATCAGTGAACGGAGGAAACATTGCTGCTTCCAAAGTCAATGGGAAAAAGCTAAGTAATGTGGGCAATGATCTAAACCAGCAAAATCCTCACCGCTGTACACTCTGTAGCTTCTCGACAACCACGCTGAAAGGGCTGCGAGTTCACCAGCAACACAAGCACTCCTACTGTGACGACATGCAAGCTGCCAGCTTGGAGGGCTCTACAAATGAGCAACAGGACTCGGAATTGGAAACATTCTCCAGTTCTCCGAGCCAGGTACAAAAAACACAGACTTCAATTCTAGGACTTGGATCCAAAAAGCACTTAGCTGGGAAAACTGCAAGGAAGTCCATCAATGATCTACCTTTGGATCTGTCCCCAGTCAAGAAGAGAACTAGGATTGATGAAATTGCCAACAACCTTCAGAGCAAGATCAGTCAGCAACAGGAGGATCTGGTGATTAATCTGGAAGAAATTGATGATGAAGAGGAAGGAGAGCTCAACATGAATGAAGATGCAGGCAGAGACAAGGAAGAGAACAACGGTGAGAGTAAAAATCATGGCTACGTTTACAACAAGCTTTACGAAGGCCGGGTGGGTAAAAGAAAAAGAACCCTCACGTCAAAGCTAAGAAACATTCCCATTGCAATGACACTCTCTGATGATGAGGACAAGGAGTCTGTTGATCTTAAAGCGGATCTCCAAGACCAGAGCAGCCAAGACAGCCGGGACACTTCTTTCCAGGAGAACATTGACTATACAGAGGACTCAGGGATGGCACGATTCTATTGCAAGCACTGTGACTACCATAACAAGTCAGCCCGCAGTGTGAGCACCCACTACCAGAGAATGCACCCCTACATTAAGTTTAGCTTTAGATACATTCTCGACCCTGAGGACCAAAGTGCCGTATTTCGTTGTCTGGAGTGCTTCATCGAATACACCAACTTCAACAACCTTCATGAGCATTACATGGATCACCACCCAGAAGCCAGCAATGTGCTGAACTTCAACCAGCCAGATTTGGTGTACATGTGCCGCTTTTGTTCGTACACAAGTCCAAACGTCAGAAGCTTGATGCCCCATTACCAAAGAATGCACCCTGAGGTGAAAATAAACAACGCTATGATCTTCTCGAGTTACGTGGTGGAACAGCAGCACAAGGGAGCAGAATCTCAAACGCTTAGAGAAATTTTAAATTCCGGTCCCAAGAGTTTCACATGTAGCTCCTCCACTTCCACACCCAAGTCCTCGTCCAGTCCTGTGCTCAAAAGTGTTGCAAAGACACAAGATTCAAGCTCTGAGACAGAGGCCCTGAAAGAGGTTGGTAATGTTGTGGTCTATGACTGTGACTTATGCTCCTTTGCTAGCCCTAACATGCACTCTGTATTGGTTCACTATCAGAAAAAGCACCCAGAGCAAAAGGCCTCATATTTCCGCATTCAGAAAACCATGAGAGTTATCACAGTCGATAGGCCACAGTCAGCAGGCAACTCTTCTTACAACATCAATATACCAACCCCTGCTAAGTCGCCAAGCGCCGCCATGCCATTTGGTACAGATGAGGAGATATACTACTGTAAACATTGTGTGTACAGCAACCGCTCTGTAGTGGGAGTTCTTGTCCATTATCAAAAGAGACATCCAGAAATAAAGGTGACTGCGAAATACATCAAGCACGCCGCTCCCACCTCTGGGCTGATGAAACTAATGGATGAGCTTCAGATTGCACCCCCAAAGCAGTTTCTCAAACAGTTCAACAACAATGGATTTGATGGGTCCAGCAATTCTCACGCTAGAGTTGTCACAGAGAAAGGAGAAGCAGAGATGCTTTTCTTCTGTCAGCACTGTGACTACGGGAACCGCACTGTAAAAGGAGTGCTTATTCACTACCAGAAGAAGCACAGGGACGCAAAGTCCAATGCTGACCTTGTACGCCGGCACACTGCAGTAGTCCGCAGTCAAAGAGAGCGAGCGCAGATGGGCCAGTCAGGCACTGCCGCCTCTGCCATAGCCCCTGCTGCTCCCACCGAGACCGAGGCATCCTCCGGATGTCTTCGCTCACTGAAGTGCAGGCACTGCTCTTATACATCTCCATACGTTTACGCATTGAAGAAGCACCTGAAGAAGGATCATCCTACTGTGAAAGCCACAGCCATGACCATTTTACACTGGGCGTACCAAGATGGCATCCTGGAGGCTGGTTATCACTGTGAGTGGTGCATCTACTCCCATGCGGAACCCAACGGGCTGCTAATGCATTACCAAAGACGCCACCCAGAGCACAATGTTGACTACACGTACATGGCAAGCAAGCTGTGGGCCGGGCCTGATACCACCACCTCCCAGCCAGGGGGGAACGCTGGGGAGAGTAAGCACTACCAATGCAGAGATTGTGCTTTCGAGGCGTGCTCCATCTGGGATATTACCAACCACTACCAAGCTGTCCACCCTTGGGCTGTCAAAGGGGATGAGTCTGTACTATTGGACATAATCAAAGGTCCAAGATCCCAAGAGAAATTCCACCCCTCAATGGCTAAAGGACCACCTTTCACTTTTCTTCCAACTGCTCACGATGAAGGACCATTGGATATCCCTACCTCACCTCAAGAGCACCAACACCACCAATACCATCCCAGGCTCTCCCACACAAGCAACTCGATCTCCAACAACCCCTACCAGTGCACTGTATGTCTGTCTGAGTATAACAGCCTACATGGACTTCTGACACACTATGGCAAAAAACACCCAGGCATGAAAGTCAAGGCGGCTGACTTCGCACAAGAAGCTGATATAAATCCAAGTTCGGTTTACAAGTGCCGACACTGTCCATATGTGAATTCACGCATCCATGGAGTTCTTACTCATTACCAGAAGAGGCATCCGTTGGTGAAAGTCACCGCTGAGGACTTTGCGGATGACATCGAGCAGGTTAAAGATATAACTGAAGTGGATGACAAGTGCAAGACCCAAAGACAGGGTTATGGAGCATACAGATGCAAAATGTGTCCGTACACTCATGGAACATTGGAGAAACTGAAAATTCACTATGAAAAATATCACAATCAACCTGCTTCAGATATGTTCAAGCATTCCCTCGTGCCATATTCCACTGTGAAAGATGAGGTGGTCGCTGAATGCAGTGCCACAAGTGTATCATCAGAGGTACAAGAGGTTAGCGAATTCAAACTTGCTCTCACCCAGTTCCCTATCAACAAAGGAGAGACCCATGCTGTGTTTAGGTGTCAGCTCTGCAAGTACTTCTGCTCAACCAGAAAAGGCATAGCTCGACACTACCGCATCAAGCACAACAACGTCAGAGCTCAACCGGAAGGCAAGAACAACGTCTTCAAGTGTGCTCTCTGTTCATACACCAATCCCATTCGCAAAGGCCTGGCGGCACATTACCAGAAACGTCATGACATTGATGCCTATTACACACATTGCCTGGCAGCCTCCAAGACTTTGACGGAGAAGCACAGTAAAGTGGTGGTGCCCGTGGCATCGGAGGCTGAAGGGTCGGAGCTGAGCGAGGAGCTACGATTGGCTGTGGAGAGGAGGGAGTGTTCGCTCTGTGCGTTCCAGGCCTTCAGCAGGAAGAGCATAGTTTCACACTACATCAAACGCCATCCAGGAGTCTTCCCCAAGCGGCAACACACCAGCAAGCTCGGACGCTACTTCACTGTGCTCTATGCCAAAGAACCAGAACATGTTGAAGAGGTAACAGAAGTGGTGGAGGTTGAACCGAAGCCCGAGCCAGAGGGAGAGGTTGCCGAGTGGCTGCCTTTCAAGTGTTTAAAATGCTTCCAGCGATTCAGCACAGTGAAACTTCTCTCCATGCACTACAACGACCATCACAGTGGCAAGGACCACAAACAGGACTTTGTCATCCACCCCAGCCTCACGAAAGATGGGACGGAGACAGAGCTCTATCAGTGTTCCCACTGCGAGTTGAAGTTCCTGGGCCTTCCTCTCCTCAGCACTCACCTGATGAACCATAACGAGGAGTTCCAGAAGAGGGCGATGCGGCAAGAGAGGAGGAAACAGCTCCTTTGCAAGCAGAAGTCATCCGAACCACCGGAGACAAAGCCTGAGAAAGTGAGTAGAAGAGTTTACAAAAGGATGATGATTTATCATCTCAGTAAAATACTAGATGTGGCCATTGTTTTGGACTAGAATGAGAATGAAAATGAGAGTGTGAATAATAACTAACAGTATATGAAGCATTTCCACTGTATTGGGCTAACATAGTAATGTTACACATAGTATTGATGTTTAAAGTTTTATAGTTAGAAATGAAATCAGTTATAGAGAATATCAGTGGAATGAGTGTAAGGCTGTTAGATTTACCACCTTTTCTTCCCTTTTTTATTTTCTTTTAGCTGGTGAATAATGCTGACAAAGCACCGATCGGCTACAGGTGTAACTTCTGTGTGGAGGTCCACCCTACTCTCAGAGCCATCTGTAACCACCTGAGGAAACATGTCCAGTACGGGGAGGTCAAAGAGGGCCATGTCAAGGTAAGATCAAATAGCCAAGAGTTTGGTAACACACGGGGGTCATGCATGCTCTTACAATGCATTATAACCACATCATAATGCATTATACCTTCAGGATTTAACCGGTTAAGCATAAACTCTGTACTTCTGGGGACTTACGTTATTATTTCATTGAATTGAGTTTGCCTCAGAAGACCCTGGGGTATCAGGTTACATATCCACAGCCCTGGAAGCTGGAACCTTATTGAGAGGTCTCTGAATAACTGAACATATTCACTGTTGCTACCTAAGGGTAGGTTTAACAGAGAATATTTAATGTAACCATACTTTATAAGTTATATATCATCAATGATACTATTTAGGCCTATGGCTTTTGCAAAAACATCAAGAGCTATTTCAATTCAACCCAGGTTTTCACAGAAAATAGACAACACAAATAAGGTTTTGGCTTCAAGTTAATTATGAATATGTTGGATTAATTGAAAGTATGGGACTAAATCAAATGAAACTTTATTTGAAGTGCATTTAGAGTTTGATTGGATTAGAGTTAGTCCTTTTCTTTATCTTTGAGGTTTGGTTGAGATGAAGATGTGAATCCAACACATCAATTATTAAGTTGTAGACAAACTGGATGTTGAATTGTGTTTGGTTGTCTGTGTTTGGTTGTCTGTGCAACCAAATATCAACATTTGAAGGAGATTGGATAGTTCTGCTTGGATAGTTCCATCTGTGCCACTGACTTATTCTGGCTTGAATTCCAGTTTGTCAACAAATGAATAGTTTATATGTGGGATTTCTGTCCCCATCTCAAACAAAAATCTAAGTTAAGGAATAGGTCTGTGGAGATCTTTACAATTGCTATAATAATCTGTGCAGAATCTCGAACAGTACTGATCACTTGCGCTATATACTTTAAATGTATTCTCAACTGCGATCCACGTCATTTGGTTGTGCTATTAGATGAAGCACGGGGATAACACATTCATCTGTTGTATAAATAAACAACATATCTTACATTGTATTCTCATTTGAACTTTTAAATAGTTTGTGTGACTACTAAACCAAAAATCAGACATTGTTTTTCCATTGGAATGTGGATGTGGTTTTAGATGGTTAAAGGCATAGTGATAACATATTGGAAGTGTAAAACAATTTTGGCTGTCTTTTTGAGTGGGTGAGTATAGGTTGTAATCTCATTGATCAACATCTCAACCAAATATTACCCGATTATCCACATTGAAATGATGTTGTGTGCCCAGTCGGATCGTTCTACAACAAACACAAATGGTTTTATATCAAGTTTAAAAAAACAAAACAAAAAAATCTTTGTAGATGTGAAACAAAACCTTTGTGTTCTTCACAGATGGACAACTTTTAGAGGAGATTAAAGCGGAGATCGTAAAACATTTGTGAGTTTCAGAAGGGGAGGGACACAAGAATGAATAAAAGCCTCGACCCAAAAATAAGGCTACTTTTCCCTAACCTCAAGTTTTATCATAATTTATTACAGTAGTATGGTAGCTAAAATCTTATAGGATGACATTTGTAAAGTTGATTGTAAATATATGTAGATTATCCAAAAACATAATGTGTGTCAGGCCATATTTTCACATTTTTCATGAATAGGTTGTTAATAGCATATGAAATCATAATATTTTCATATGATTCATACTATCTACTACATCTTGTGGTTGGAAAAGTGAATACAACTCATAAATAAATAATGAGGAACAAAAAAGGGAAAATCTGAGCTTTCTAGCAGTATACAGCATTACTGGGTACTGTTCATGGCCCTCTCATAAGAATTGTTTTTATTCCGGCATTGGAATCGTCCTGTTATGTCTAACAGGTAGTAAAGTGTTACCCAGTTTTTCATATTTGTTTACACCCATTTACTAGTCAATTTAGTTAGTATATTTAGTGTATTTAATTTCCTTTCGCATACAAATCTTGCGCCTATACAGTGGCAAGAAAAGTATATGAACCCTTTGGAAATACCTGGGTTTCTGCATAAATTGGTCATCAAATTTGATCTGATCTTCATCTAGGTCACAACAATAGACAAATACAGTCTGCTTGAACTAATAACACACAAACAATTCTAATACACAAACAAGTCTTTATTGAACACACGGTGTAAACATTCACAGTGCAGGTTGGGAAAAGTATGTGAACCCTTGGATTTAATAACTGGTTGACCCTCCTTTGGCAGCAATAACCTCAACCAAATGTTTTCTGTTGTTCCGGATCAGACCTGCACAAATGGTCAGGAGGAATTTTGGACCATTATTTTTTTACAAAACTTTTTCAGTTCAGCAATATTCTTGGGATGTCTGGTGTAAACTGCTCTCTTGAGGTCATGCCACAGCATCTCAATCGGGTTGAGGTCTGGACTCTGACTGGGCCACTCCAGAATAGAGGTCGACCGATTTATGATTTTTCAACACCGGTACCGATTATTTGAATACAAAAAAAAAAAAGCCGATACCGATTAATCGGCCGCTTTAAAAAATGTTTTATGAAAAAATAAAAATAATAATAATAGTATTTTTTTTTAAAGAAAACATGAGAACATATGAAAGCTGGTGGTTCCTTTTAACAGTCTTCAATATTCCCAGGTAAGAAGTTTTAGGTTGTAGTTATTATAGGAATTATAGGACTATTTCTCTCTATACCATTTGTATTTCATATACCTTTGACTGTTGGATGTTCTTATAGGCACTTTAGTATTGCCAGTGTAACAGTATAGCTTCCGTCCCCCTCCTCGCACCTACCTGGTCTCAAACCAGGAACACATCGACAACAGCCACCCTCGAAGCATTGTTACCCATCACTCCACAAAAGCCGTGGCCCTTGCAGAGCAAGGGGAACAACTACTCCAAGTCTCAGAGCGAGTGACGTCACCGATTGAAACGCTATTAGCGCACACCCCGCTAACTAGCTAGCCATTTCACATCGGTTACACCAGCCTAATCTCGGGAGTAGATAGGCTTGAAGTCATAAACCGCTCAATGCTTGAAGCATTGCGAAGAGCTGCTGGCAAACACACGAAAGTGCTGTTTGAATGAATGCTTACGAGCCTGCTGCTGCCTACCACCGCTCAGTCAGACTGCTCTATCAAATATCAAATCATAGACTTAATTATAATAAAAACACAGAAATACGACCCTTTGGTTATTGATATGGTCAAATCCGGAAACTATCATTTCAAAAACAAAACATTTATTCTTTCAGTGAAATACGGAACCGTTCCGTATTTTATCTAACGGGTGGCAACCATTAGTCTAAATATTGCTGTTACATTGCACAACCTTCAATAATTATGTACAATTCTGGAAAATTAATTACGGTCTTTGTTAGGAAGAAATTGTCTTCACACAGTTCGCAATGAGCCAGGTGGCCCGAACTGCTGCATATACCCTGACTGCTTGCACGGAACGCAAGAGAAGTGACACAATTTCCCTAATTATAAGAAATTCATGCAGGCAATATTAACTAAATATGCAGGTTTACAAATATATACTTGTGTATTGATTTTAAAGAAAGGCATTGATGTTTATGGTTAGGTTTGGTGCAACGACAGTGCTAAATCATCAACCGTTTGGTGAAGTAGGCTGTGATTCGATGAGAAATTAACAGGCACCGCATCGATTATATGCAACGCAGGACATGCTAGATAAACTAGTAATATCAACCATGTGTAGTTAACTAGTGATTATGTTAAAATTGATGTTTTTTTATAAGATAAAAAAGTTAAGTTTAGCAACATACCTTGGCTTCTTGCTACCCTCGCGTAACAGGTAGTTTAGCAATTTACCTTGGCTTCTTGCTACCCTCGCACTCCACAAGGAGACTGCGTGGCAGGCTGACTACCTGTTACGCAATGTAAGGCAGGTGGTTAGAGCGTTGGACTAGTAACCGGAAGGTTGCAAAAACGAATCCCCAAGCTGACAAGGTAAACGTCTGTCGTTCTGCCCCTGAGGGAGTTAACCCACCGTTCCTAGGCCTTCATTGAAAATAAGAATGTGTTCTTAACTTACTTGCCTAGTTAAATAAAGGTGTAAAAAAAAAAATCTAAATTACATTTTATTTTAAAGATCGGCCAAATCGGTGTCAAAAAATACCGATTTCCGATTGTTATGAAAAGTTGAAATTGGCTCGGCCATTCCGATTAATCGGTCGACCTCTACTCCAGAAGGCGCATTTTCTTCTGTTGGAGCCATTCTTTTGTTGATTTACTTCTGTGATTTGGGTCGTTGTCCTGTTGCATCACCCAACTTCTGTTGAGCTTCAATTGGTGGACAGAGAGCCTAACATTCTCCTGCAAAATGTCTTGATAAACTTGGGAATTCATTTTTCCGTCGATGACAGTAAGCTGTCAAGCCCCTGAGGCAGCCAAGCAGCCCCAAACCATGATGCTCCCTCCACCATACTTTACAGTTGGGAGGAGGTTTTGTTGTTGGTGTGCTGTGCCTTTTTTCTCTCCACACATAGTGTTGTGTGTTCCTTCCTAACAACTCAACCGTAGTTTCATCTGTCCAGTTGCACTTTTGTAAACTTCAGACATGCAGCAATTGATTTTTTTTTGGACAGTAGTGGATTCTTCCGTGGTGTCCTCCCATGAACACCATTCTTGTTTAGTGTTTTACCTATCGTAGACTCATCAACAGAGATGTTAGCATGTTCCAGAGATTGTAAGTGTTTAGCTAACACTCTAGGATTCTTCTTAACCTTATTTAACATTCTGCGCAGTGCTCTTGCAGTCATCTTTGCAGGATGGCCACTCCTAGGGAGAGTAGCAAAAGTGCTGAACTTTCTCCGTTTATAGATAATATGTCTTACCGTGGGCTGATGAACATCAAAGCTTTTAGAGATACTTTTTAACCCTTTCCTGCTTCATGTAAGTCAACAATTCTTAATCTTAGGTCTTCTGAGATCTCTTTTGTCTGAGGCAAGGTTCACATTAGGCAATGCTTCTTGTGAATAGCAAACTCAAATTTTGTGATTTTTTTTATAGGGCAGGGCAGCTCTAACCAAGATCTCCAATCTCATCTCATTGATTGGACTCAATTAGCTTTTGGAAAAGTCATTAGCCTAGGGGTTCACATACTTTTTCTGACCTACACTGTGAATTTTTAAATGATGTATTAAATATAGACCAGAAAAATACAATAATTTGTGTGTTATTAGTTTAAGCACACTATGTTTGTCTATTGTTGTGCCTTGATGACCAATTTATGCAGAAATCTAGGTAATTCCAAAGGGTTCACATTTGTTTTCTTGCCACTGTAAAAGTTAATGATTTATCTGCATATTATTAATGTGCATGCATTCAGATTGTTAATTACTTTCTTACAAATAGAATGATGATGTATTATTATGTTCTTTTCATCCCTTAACTAATTTTAGCCCTTACCCTCTCAAAAACAGGAAATATAATATTTTATTATTTCAGCTGTAACTGAAAGGTTACTTCTGAAGCTGCTTTGCAAATAATACAATTCCCCTACAACTTCTCTCTAAATTACACTGTGTCCACCAACTCTTTAGTTCAGAGTCCGACTTGACTTTTGACTCTCAGCCCTAAGAGACCCCACACTGCCGAAGTCTGTTTTTACGGATGGCAGGGTTCTGTTTCCAGTTTTTTTTTTTATTGCAACGGAGACCCCTGGGTAGACAGTCTGTCAACTTCCCCTGGAGAAAACAAGCGAGGTAGTCCCTCCTGACCGTTGCAGGCAGGCAAGGGGAAAAGAGGCCATAACATTGAGGGCAGCGGGTAACCGTTTCAACATTAGTATTCCGATGAGGTTGCCAGGGACTTGGCAAAGGGACGGCAGGCCTGAGGATTTAACGCCTCACCCAAGACAGAAGCCAAATTAAGGCCTTGTTGGTTTTGCAGACCAGGGCCAGGCCAGTCCAGGCAGTTGTACACTGAATACAGAAGATGGCATGTCTGAAGTCCTATTCAGAATAGTCTGAAATCTCAGGATATAAAATAATGTGGAGGAAAAAAATAATAATAATGGCAATAGGAAAAATAATAACTCACACTCTACAACAATCCTTTGTGGATTATTATACATGTAATATTTAGTATGCTTAATAAGTGTCAACAAACAACAAATATATAAAGACAACAGTATTCCATTACTCAACAGTATGAAAGCCTGCGGGTGGTTTAAACCTTCCAGACATGGAAGTGTATCCCCTCACTACCCAGGGCTTTTACTTGAGACATATAGTTAATTGCACTAACGAGGAACAATGGGTCCATATTGAAGATGCTCATGCTCATCCCCAGAATCTGTTTATGTGTCTATTTTTCAAAGGATAAAGCTAAAAACATGAACAACTTCATAGTTAAGAACACTTTAACAATATAGAAGAAAATGTAACATATTCTACAAGAACCAATATCACTCTCTAAAAACACAACCTGGATAAGGAAAGGCGTAGAAACCATCATTTACTTGGTAACTTGAAATACACGTATTTCCGTTCCAGAATTACAAAAGTAATTTTGGACTGACCAACGTAGATCATTTCAAATACATATCACAAAAGTTACATATCACACAATTTCGATTTGAAATATGTTGATCATCAAAGCAACCCATGAGGGAATCTTATTTGAGTCAGAAAGGGATGTTCATATGATAGGTAAGAGAGAGCCTATCCAACTTGCAGAGAGCCTATCCAACTGACAATCTCTTAATAAAATAAACTACTTGACTTAAAGTTGAAGCATAACTAATGAAATTACAGTTAATGAAAATGTACGCTTAATCGTGTATAAACTAACGTATAGAATTTATTAAACTAAATTTACACATTCTACAGTACAACGGCAGAGTCACATCTTAAGTCGAGAACTAACAATGGTTCAATAATCTATGCTTTCTGGGAATGCTATAAAGTCCAAAAGTTATGCAAACGTACTTTTAATCCGTCTGTCTGCATATTTCAGAACACAGAATATAGGGGTGTAGTTAGATACCCAATGGGCTGGACGATTCCCTTCTCATCCTGAAAAACGTGATCCGCCATCATTAACACAATGGAAAAATGGAATGATGTATTATTGAAATAGCGTGGGCGATTGAGAAAAAAAAACAAATTGGCACAATTTAAGTCCATGTGGCAAACAATGCAGGCACTAAGGATAGGGGTGTCTGTAAATTGTTGTTCGTATGTTTATTTTACCCCCCTCCCCCCAAAAAAAATATTATAGGAAAGAGAGAGCGAGAGAAGCCATCTTCATACCAAAAATGCTGGAAATTTGCCCCCAACTAAAGCGAAAAACTCACGAGAAGCAGGTGAGCGGAGCAAGCAGAGCGAGGTGGATGGAAAGGACTGGACAGGCAGAGCAGTGACTGTATGTAGGGCCGGATTAAGAAATCATAGGCCCTAAGGCTTTAAGTTAAAATAGTTCAAAAGTAAGAAAAATATTAGCTAAATAAAAAAGGAGATAGTAACACTTTTTTTTAAAGAATGAGGCTATATACAAGGAGTACCAGTACCGACTCAATGTACAGGGGTGCGAGGTAGTTGAGGTAATTGAGGTTATACAGTATGTATATGTAGGTAGAGATATTAATGTTTTTCCTCATCAATCTACACACCATACCCCATAATGACAAAGTGAAAATAGCTTTCTAGAAATGTTTACAAATGTATATATATTTTTTAAAACAGAAATACCTTGTTTACATAAGTAATCAGACCCTTGCTATGAGACCCAAAATTGAGCTCAGGTGTATCCTGTTTCCATTGATCATCCTTGAGATGTTTCTACAACCTGATTGGAGTCCACCTGTGGTAAATTAAATTCATTGGACATGATTTAGAAAGGCACACACCCGTCTATATCTGTCCATATCTGTCGTTCTGCCCCTGAACAGGCAGTTAAACCCACTGTTCCTAGGCCGTCATTGAAAATAAGAATTTGTTCTTAACTGACTTGCCTAGTTAAATAAAGGTCAGATAAAATATAAGGTCCCACAGTTGACAGTGCATGTCAGAGCAAAAACTAAGCCAGGAATTTTCCGTAGAGCTCCAAGACAGGATTGTGTTGAGACACAGATCTGGGGAAGGGCACCACATCATTTCTGCAGTATTGAAGGTCCCCAAGAACACAGTGGCCTTCATCATTCTTAAATACAAGAAGTTTGAAACCACCAAGACACTTCCTAGAGCTGGCCGCCCAGCCAAGCTGAGCAATCGGGAGAGAAGGGCCTTGGTCAGGGAGGTGATCAAGAACCTGATGGTCACTCTGACAGAGCTCCAGAGTTATTCTGTGGAGATGGGAGAACCTTCCAGAAGGACAACCATCTCTGCAGCACTCCACCAATCAGGCCTTTATGGTAGAGTGGCCAGAAGGAAGCCACTCCTCAGTAAAAGGCACATGACAGCCCGCTTGGAATTTGCCAAAAGGCACCTAAAGACTCTCAGGCCATGAGAAACAAGATTCTCTGGTCTGATGAAACCAAGACTCAACTCTTTGGCCTGAATGCCAAGCATCAAATCTGGAGGGAACTGGCACCATCCCTATGGTGAAGCATGGTGGTGGCAGCATCATGCTGTGGGGATGGTTTTCAGCGGCAAGGACAGGGATACTAGTCAGGATTGAGGGAAAGATGAACGGAGCAAAGTATAGAGAAATTCTTGATGAAAACCTGCTCCAGAGCGCTAATGAGCAATTTCCAAATGCCTGAAGGTGCCACGTTCATCTATACAAACATTAGTACACAAGTATAAACACCATGGGACCACGCAGCCGTCATACCGCCCAGGAAGGAGAAGCGTTCTGTCTACTTGAGAAGAACGTACTTTGGTGCGAAAAGAGCACATCAATCCCAGAACAACAGCAAAGGGCCTTGTGAAGATGCTGGAGGAAACAGGTACAAAAGTACCAATATCCACAGTAAAACGAGTCCTATATCGACTTAACCTGGAAGGCCGCTCAGCAAGGAAGAAGCCACTGCTCCAAAACTGCCATAAAAAAGCCAGACTACGGTTTGCAACTGCATATCGGGGACAAAGGTCGTACTTTTTGGAGAAATGTCCTCTGATCTGATGAAACCAAAATAGAACTGTTTGCCCATAATGACCATCGTTATGTTTGGAGGAAAAAGGGGGAGGCTTGCAAGCCGAAGAACACCATCCCAACCGTGAAGCACGGGAGTGGCAGCATCATCTTGTGGGGGTGTTTTCCTGCAGGAGGGACTGGAGCACTTCACAAAATAGATTTCATCATGAGGTAGGAAAATTATGTGGATATATTGAAGCAACATCTAAAGACGTCACTCAGGAAGTTAAAGCTCAGTCGCAAACAGGTCTTCCAAATGGACAATAACCTAAAGCATACTTCCAAAGTTCTGGAAAAATGGCATAAGGACAACAAAGTCAAGGTATTGGAGTGGCCATCACAAAGCCCTGACCTCAATCCCATAGAAAACTTGTGGGCAGAACTGAAAAAGCATGTGCGAGCAAGGAGTCCTACAAACCTGACTTAGTTACACCAACTCTGTCATTAGTAATGGGCCAAAATTCACCCAACGTATTGTGGGAAGCTTGTGGAAGGCTACCTGAAACATTTGACCCAAGTTAAACAATTTAAAGGCAATGCTACCAAATACTAATTGAGTGTATGTAAACTTCTGACCCACTGGGAATGTGATGAAAGCAATAAAAGCTAAAATAAATAATTCTCTCTACTAATATTGTGACATTTGACATTCTTCAAATAAAGTGGTGATCCTAACTGACCTAAAACAGGCCATTTTTACTTGGATTAAACGTCAGGAATTGTGATAAACTAAGTTTAAATGTATTTGGATAAGGTGTATGTAAACTTCCGACTTCAACTGTATGTATTGCAGGCTATAGTAGGCTTCTAAATAAACTTTACAGTGACACACTGACTTACCGGTTATGGCCGATGCGCTCGTCATGGCAATATCCTATCGGAAGATAAACTACTTTGATAATAAAATGGCGCGGGTTGCTTAAAGTTGGGAGTTGTTGAGAATTAATTGTTATATTGCTTTTACAGACAGATTAGTCTTCTCTTTTCAACAGTAGGCATTTGCTTTCCGAACTGTACATTCTCCCCACAATTGTATTTTGAAGTTTGCTATAAAATTACAGCCGCAACTAACTATAGAAATATAATCCATAGATGGCAGTACACAGTCAAGTCAGGACTGGGATCCATTATTAGTTTTTCCATGATTTTAACAGTCAAATCGCCTGAGTAAGAGGTTCTTAAACCCTTCTATGGATTATGCTACATGTCTATGGCCACAAAGCAACAAGCTGTTCTATATTTGGCAAGCGTGCTGCCTAGGGCTGTGGCGGTAATTACGTTTTGCCAGACGGTTATTGTCATGCAAAAGTGTGCCGGTCTCACTGTAATTGACCGTTAATTAACATAAACACCTTTAGCGTCTCCTTGCCACTGAAGCGCACCTTTGGAACATCTACGTTTTAAAAAAGTAGAATAAATCCGTTTAATACACACCATCACAATAACTCCATTATTTATTTTAGGCAGGTCTAAAGAAACATTATGATAGGAAGACATTTTGCTTCAGAAGAACGGAATATGGGATGGCCTACTGTATGTTATCTGGCTATGCGCCATGCCATTGGCTGTATTTCACAGATCCCTCCGGAACATTCATTACGCACCCCTGTCCCCTATTCCCACTGATTAGTACTTGTATAAGTGTGCCCTTTGGTTTCCATTTGGCTGTCCATTATTGTTACTATGTCTGTTGGTGTGTGTGAGTACCCGTGCTGTGTGTTTAGGCTTTCCTGCCATTGTGAATTGCGCAGATGATTACTGGTCTCGTCCCGTGTGTTAATCATTGTGCATGTGTGTTATTTATTTGAGGTACTCCTCGCTCTTTTGTTTTGGGTTTCTACCCTGTGTTTTGCTAGGTGTTTGCTTGGTCTTTGTGCTTGGTTGGTCTTGGTCTTAATTTTTTTGGTCTTAATTTTTTTTTTATTGCACATTCCTGTGCCTTTCTCCCAAATCTCTTCATACCAATGTGACACTGTAGGATTGTTCATTATTTTTTTCTTTCACCTTTATTTAACCAGGTAGGCTAGTTGAGAACATGTTCTCATTTGCAACTGCGACCTGGCCAAGATAAAGCAAAGCAGCTCGACACATACAACAACAGAGTTACACATGGAGTAAGCAAACATACAGTCAATAATACAGTAGAAAAAGTCTATATACAGTGTGTGCAAATGATGTAGGATAAGGGAGGTAAGGCAATAAATAGGCCATGGTGGCGACGTAATTACAATTTAGCAATTAAACACTGGAATGGTAGATGTGCAGAAGATGAATGTGCAAGTAGAGATACTGGGGTGCAAAGGAGCAAGATAAATAAATAAATAAATAAATACAGTATGAGGATGAGGTAGTTGGATGGACTATTTACAGATGGGCTATGTACAGGTGCAGTGATCTGTGAGCTGCTCTGACAGCTGGTGCTTAAAGCTAGTGAGGGAGATATGAGTCTCCAGCTTCAGTGATTTTTGCAGTTCGTTCCTGTCATTGGCAGCAGAGACTTGGAAGGAAAGGTGGCCAAAGGAAGAATTGGCTTTGGTGGTGACCAGTGAGATATACCTGCTGGAGTACGTGCTACGGGTGGGTGCTGCTATGGTGACCAGTGAGCTGAGATAAGGATAAGATCATTTAGAAGAGAAGATATGCTTATAAGTGCCATGCCATTATTTTATATTATATGATTTTATAGTAATAAGAATATAAATTATCTTAGCTGAATAAAATATATGTTTCCCACGTGGAGCGAGTGCACATATGAAGTGGCTATTTTGAGCTTAAAAGTGTTCATTTGAAAAAGCTAGATTTAGAGTTATTTGCAACAAATCTTAGAATGTCTTAGAAATCAAAACATATATGGGCTGCATGATACAACTATAGGCTGTTGATGATTTGAGAAAGTAGCAAAAAAAGCTTGCACTCTGTTCTTTGCCTCAGGCTGCACACTCTCAACAAGTAATCATATTTTCACTATTCTCAATTTAATCTAGTCTTTATTAAGATGTGAAATTTGTTTCCACAAGACATGTCATCCATATGCACTCAAATAGTGAATGGATGCCACTTTTCACTGGTTCCTTTTTCAGGCTACTCCGGTTATTTCACTACATTAATCAACCACTGCCCGACAGGTGATATTCCGCCCAAACTCTGTATGCCATGGGCTCTCCAACCCTGTTCTTGCATTTACCCAGTGCTTAATTTGTGAAACCTAGTGAAATCTGTTCGGGAACATCGATAGTAGCATGTATTCACAACAAAACATAGCATTAAATTGTTGACAGCCACTCTCTCAGCACGCTGGAGAAAGGGATGAAGGAGAGAGAGAGGATATGGAAACGCACAGGGGTGAGATATTCTGTAGCGAACGGTAATGTGTCAGCCTTTTAATTGGGATTTTTTTAAAGTCCCTATTACTAGGCTATTCAATATCAAATACAAAATAACTATATTTGTAGGCTTAGACGCCCTGCATAGTCAGTGAACCCACAGCATCGCCTAGGCCTGTACATTCTCTCCCAGACTCATGAATAGAAAGTTTGGATCATAGCATAAGGTAACCAGCCCAGTCAGTGTGCATAGTAATACAGTCTACATTCAAAGGCGATTCACTAGAATTTGTTTAATTTTGGAGGTAGGCTAGACCAATTATGTACCAAAGACATCTTAAATCTGGTTTTCTTTTTTTTTAATGGTTTTTCTGCACAATCATTATAACAGTACAATCATTATTTTAATTCAGGGTTTCTCTAAAATGCACATGGGTGTTTTGAATTGATCATTAGAAAGTCCATTTCATTGTGTCAACATCCACAATGACCATGTTTTCCACATGCTGAACTTCTTTCTTCAAATTGATCAATCACAGTGAGGTGAATTATAAAAACACCTACTGTTTCGATGATAAGTGTTTGATGTGATTTTCTCTAGCATTTGCATTGATGTCAGAGTGGTTAGAAGGACAATAGAGCCCTGAGTACCAGGCCATTAGTGACCTGATGGTCATTAGCGAGTTGGGTACTACTAAGGCTGCATAAAAGGAGATTACCGTGACTCAACAATCACTGGAAATTTTACTGCAGTCATGACTCAAGACTGCCAGTGTGGCGGTAATACGGTCACCGCAACAGCCCTAATGCTGCCCAAATTGCAGTCTTCCCAACTGTAGACATACCGATAACTGACGAAATAAAGGAAACACTTGAGTAAATGAAGGATACACAGTATATGTTATGGTGTGGGTGTGGATTTTCCTGGTATGGTTTAGGTCCACTTGTAGAATCTATGCCAAGCCACATTAAAGCTGTTCTGGCAGCTCATGGTGACCTAACACCCTTTTAAGACACTTTATGTTGGTGTTTCCTTTATTTTGGCAGTTACCTGTATGTGCTTGTGATAGAACTCCACAGTTATATTTTTTTTAGAAACAATTTATCCTCTGTGGCCAAATTATGTTCTCTGGTGTATTTTGAATTAATCCGAGCCTGACTGTATGCTAGCAGGATAGTCCATATCTACAATCATCTTTGCTGATAGCGATGTTGTGTTTCCATAAGTGGATGAATTGGTCTAATTTAGGATGAATGGTAAAGCCTCAACACTTAGCTAACTCTTCCAATTAAAAAACAACAACACCTTTTTTATTGTTTTGTGTGACTACAGCATCAGCTATAAAATGCGAAAATTGAGACACCTTCGAATTGAGAGAGGCGTCAAAGTGGACAACCCGCCTGATTGGGTCATTATAATTCAAAACAATGCATTCTAAAATGAATCACATGCATGCTTGCCTTTGGTGAGTTTTGGCCATAAGTGTGTTGGAAATGTTTTTAATATGATGATATGAAGTCTGCCAGAGAAACACAAATGAAAGGGAATAATTCTACTATATTAGTTTCATATGAACATGTAGGCTATTAGAAGTTTCTGTACTAATTTGTACTAGATCTCTTGCCATTTACATTGTGACTGGCCCTGGTCTGTCCCCTAGCGCCCTCATAGAGTTGGTGAGAATAGGCTGATGATACAAGGCTGGGCAGCTCTGTGGACGCCCATCTTATTTATGGTCCTATGAAGTGCAGGGTCAGGTCCTTCAGCAGAAATAGTGAGCTTCCCGTAGGCCATAAAAAGCCAGGTTGGGGGTGGGTGTGTGTGTGTGTGTGTGTGTGTGTGTGTGTGTGTGTGTGTGTGTGTGACAGGACAGAAACCACATTTTTTGCTTTCCCAGATCAAGGAAGTGGGACGTGCAGACCAGGGCAGCCTGGGGTCGTATTCATTAGGCACGAAATGGAAGAAAACAGACTGAAACGACTTGGACTCTAATAAGAAATGTTCATTTCTGTTTCCCATTGCGAAACATTTTTAGGGCAGGCTGTGGTCTCTGGTCTCCTGGTAGGAGGCCTCTTCAGTTACAGGAAGGCAAAGTTAGTTTTCTATGGCTAATAAATCAGGAATATAATAACCGCCATTCCAGGTCCTCTTTGAATATCAAGACTGTTTTAGCCTGAGCTAAAGCCTAGGTCGCAGGCAAGGTGCCTAGGTCGCAGGCAAGGTTACTCACCTCCCGTACAATGGCAACATTTCGGAGTACAGTACATGAGTCTGGATTAGAGGTCGACCGATTATGATTTTTCAACGCCGATACCGATTATTGGATGACCAAAAGGCCGGTACCGATTAACCGGCCGGTTTTATTTTATTTGTAATAATGACAATTACAACAATACTAAATGAACACTTATTTTAACTTAATATAATACATCAATAAAATCAATTTAGTATCAAATAAATAATGAAACATGTTCAATTTGGTTTAAATAATGCAAAAACGGTTGTTGGAGAAGAAAGTAAAAGTGCAATATTTGCCATGTAAGAAAGCTAACGTTTAAGTTCCTTGCTCAGAACATGAGAACATATGAAAGCTGGTGGTTCCTTTTAACATGAGTCTTCAATATTCCCAGGTAAGAAGTTTTAGGTTGTAGTTATTATAGGAATTATTGGACTATTTCTCTCTATACCATTTGTATTTCATATACCTTTGACTATTGGATGTTCTTATAGGCACTTTAGTATTGCCAGTGTAACAGTATAGCTTCCGTCCCCCTCCTCGCCCCTACCTGGTCTCAAACCAGGAACACAACGACAACAACCACCCTCAAAGCAGCGTTACCCATGCAGGGCAAGGGAAACAACCACTCCAAGGCTCAGAGCAAGCGAGTGACGATTGAAACGCTATTAGCGCGCGCTAATTAGCCAACCATTTCACTTTGGTTACACCAGACTCATCTCGGGAGTTGATAGGCTTGAAGTCATAAACAGCGCAATGCTTGACGCACAACGAAGAGCTGCTTGCAAAACGCACGAAAGTGCTGTTTGAATGAATGTTTCCGCGCCTGCATCTGCCTACCACCGCTCAGTCAGATACTTGTATGCTTGTATGCTCAGTCAGAGTATGTATGACACGCTAAATAATATCTAGTAATATCATCAACCATGTGTAGTTATCTAAAAAAAAGACCAAATACCAGTATCCAAAAATACCGATTTCCGATTGTTATGAAAACTTGAAATCGGCCCTAATTAATCGGCCATTCCGATTAATCGGTGGACCTCTAGTCTGGATGTCATGTTACCTGCCAGAGCATATTTGTGAAATGGAAATTGAGAGTAAATATTTATCTTATAATGTTTCAACAGCAGGAAGTCGCAGATGTGCCGTTGTCCACCATCCCGGCTGAGAGCAGCCTCACTAACGGAGAGGTGGAAGAGGTGACCAACAACTCTGTCATGGAGTCAGTCCCCAAGGACTTGACGATGGTGGTCGCTGGGGCTGCTGTTGCCATGGAGACGGCAGAGATGGCAGTTGGGATGTCACCGGTGGTTGGGGCGGCGGTGTTGCCCGTTGACCAGGTGAAGGAGAGGCTGACGGGGGGACACCCGTGTGCCCAGTGCGACCGTGTCTTCATGTCCATGCAGGGGCTGAGGTCCCACGAGAGGAGCCACTCAGCCATGGCCATGTTCACCAGAGAGGACAAGTACAGCTGCCAGTACTGCCAGTTCGTCTCCCCCTTCAGACACAAGTAAGAGGACATAATATAAACTTAAAGTAGAACTGACAGTGTTATAACTACATTGCAAATGTGAAACAAGCAGACAATCATATTATCAGTCAAAAATATAAAATGCCTAGTTTATGCTACAAAACCAACTTTCTAAGAGGTTTTACAAATAGGTTCTATTTGACTCAAAATTCTATGACATACAGTGTTGGCAGAATAGATAGATGCAGTTCAATGCATAATTAATATAATTCACCAGTACATTTGTTGGTAGTCAAAAAAATATTGCTATCAGGTTGTAAATCACAGCTGGCCTGGTACATTTTTTGCTGCCTCCACTCATTCAGGATACACTGTTTCAATTTCAACGACTCAATATTTTGAGCAAAAACGGATTACTGTAACTAAGGCTGGGAATGTCAATACAATCAAACTAGCAAGGGCAATGATCACAAGTCAGTCATAACTTGGCTAATTGGCTAGCGTAAGTGTCAAACACAAGGCCTGCGGGCCGAGTAGGACACACAAGCAAGTCAACAGTTGAGTTCTACTCTATGAAATTACAGGCTGATGCATTTGCATCTTTGAATTCAACTTCAATTGCTTTGCTTTTGTTTGTCCCGTTTACAGCGAGCAGTGGAGGGAAAGTGTACAGACACGTGAATTGTGTTGCTAGCTAGCTATGCTGAACTTATGCACAGTTAGCATATCTCTTAGTTGCCAGTCAATGTATTTGGCAAGCAGGCAGGAAAGTTCCCATTCAGTTGTCAAAATGTGGGTTAGTCCAGGCAGACAACTTACAGAAGGAAGTGCAGGCTACTAACGTTACTCCCCATCGTTTAACAGTGCAATTCTGACGGCCAACTAGCTGAAAAAGTTTGAGGGGGTTTATCTAGTGTTCCCTCGTTAGATTTTATCTCATCTCTCTCTGGCTAGCATTAGTTGTTGATCTTGTTTTTGTTGATGTGCATAGGCAACTGAGGGAGGGAGCATACTTTTTTCATGGTTGTTTGATCAATAGGTCTGTGAAGTTCCCAAATGTAAGATGACTACCATTCTATACTACATTGCCAAAAGTCAGGCCTTCAAATTAGTAGATTCAGCTACTTCAGCCACACCCGTTGCTGACAGGTGTATAAAATCGAGCACACATACATGCAATCTCCATAGACAAACATTGGCTGTAGAATGGCCTTACTAAAGAGCTCAGTGACTTTCAACGTCAGATAATGCCACCTTTCCAACAATTCTTCAAATTTCTGCCATGCTAGATTTGCCCCGGTCAAATGTAAGTGCTGTTATTGTGAAGTGGAAAAGTATAGGAGCAACAACTGCTCAGCCGCAATGTGGTAGGCCTCACAAGCTCACAGAACGGGACTGCCGAGTGCTGTAGCGTGTAAAAATTGTCCTCGGTTGCAACACTCACTACCGAGTTCCAAACTGCCTCTGGAAGCATCATCAGCACAAGAGCTGTTAGTCGGGAGCTTCATTAAATGGGTTTCCATGGCCAAGCAGCTGCACACAAGCCTAAGATCACCATGCGCAATGCAAAGTTTTAAAACATTCAAAATATATTTTATATTTGAGTTTCTTCAAATTAGCACACTCTTGGCATTCTCTCAACCAGCTTCACCTGGTATGCTTTTCCATCAGTCTTGAAGGAGTTCCCACAATATGCTGAGCACTTTTTGGCTGCTTTTCCTTCACTCAACTCCAAACTATCTCAACTGTGTTGAGGTTGGGTGATTATGGAGGCCAGGCCATCGGATGCAGCACTCCATCACTCTCCTTCTTGGTCAAATAGCCCTTACACAGCCTGGAGGTGTGTTGGGTCATTGTCCTGTTGAAAAACGAATGATAGTCCAACTGGGATGGCGTATTGCTGTGGTAGCCATGCTGGTTAAGTGTGCCTTGAATTCAAAATAAATCATCAACAGTGTCACCAGCAAAGCACACCCACAACATCACACCTCCGTGCGTCACAGTGGGAACCACACATGCAGAGATCATCCGTTCACCTACTCTGTGTCTCACAAAGACACGGCGGATGGATCCAAAAATCAAACATTTGGACTCGTGAGACCAAATGACAGATTTCCACTGGTCTAATGTCCATTGCTCATGTTTCTTGGCTCAACCAGGTCTCTTCTTCTTATTGGTGTCCTTTAATAGTGGTTTCTTTGCGGCAATTTGACCATGAAGGTCTGATTCACGCAGTCTCCTCTGAACAGTTGATGTTTTGATGTGTCTGTTACTTGAACTCAGTGAAGCATTTATTTGGGCTGCAATTTCTGAGGCTGGTAACTCTAATGAACTTATCCTCTGCAGCAGAAGTAACTGCTTCTTCCTTTCCTGTGGCGGTCCTCATGAGAACCAGTAGTTTCATCATAGCGCTTGATGGTTTTTGCGACTGCACTTGAAGAAACTTGTTTTAAAGTAATGATGGACTGTCGTTTCTTTTTGCTTATTTGAACTGTTCTTGCCATAATATGGACTTTGTATTTTACCAAATAGGGATATCTTCTGTATACCACCTTTACCTTGTCACAACACAACTGATTGGAAGGAAAGTAATTCCACAAATTAACTTTTAACAATGCACACCTATTAATTGAAATGCATTCCAGGTGAATACCTCATGAAGCTGGTTGAGAGAATGCCAAGAGTGTGCAAAGCTGGCAAAAGGTGGCTACTTTAAATAATCTCAAATAAAACATTTATTATGATTTGTTTAACACTTTTTGGGTTACTACATGATTCCATATGTGTTATTTCATAGTTTTGATGTCTTCACTATTATTCTACAATGTAGAAGATAGGAAAAATAAAGAAAAACCCTGGAACGAGTAGGTGTGTCCAAATTTTTGACTGGTACTGTATATAAATATATTTTTTGTAAATACATTTTCGGGATGGAAAAACGTTATCACTGTAAACTTAACTGACTAAAACCAGATATAAAGATATTAAATATGTAGAAAAGACAATGGACCTATATATTTTTTTATAATATAATCTTTGAGAACTAACATTCACCAAAATAAAAGCTAAAATTCCCAAAACAATGAATTTAGCAGTATTGATTTTGTTATTATATTTGAGCAAAAGAACACAGCGTTAACACATGGCAAAATGCTTATAACTGCACAATTTTCTCTCAGCTCCATGGCAGAATATGTGGAATCACAGGAAATTAGCTTTAAAACTACTACATTTTTTCTTAACTCCATGGAGATATTGGTAGAATTCCAGGAATAAATATTAAAACATTTCTCTACACCTCAAGATGGGGGCCTCTAAAATGTTATCTAAAATCCAGCCCATTGCTATGCACCCTGCCATGCCCCATGCCACGCACACCACCTAAGCCCACCTATGCTTGTAACGCCAGGCTAGTGGGTTTGTTTCCCAGGACCATCCATACGTACAATTTATGCACGCATGACTGTAAGTTGCTTTGGATAAAATATTCTGCTAAATGGCATATATTATATTACACTGAGTGGACAGAAGATTTGGAACACCTGCTCTTTCCATGACATAGACTAACCAGGTGAATCCAGGTGAGAGCTATGATCCCTTATTGATGTCAGCTGTTAAATCCACTTCAATCAGTGTTGATGAACGGAAGAAGACAGGTTAAAGAAAGATTTTTAAGCCTTGAGACATGGATTGTGTATGTTGACATTCCGGGGGTGAATAGGTAAGAAAAAATATGTAAGTGCCTTTGAATGGGGTGTGGTAGTAGGTGCCAGGCACACCTGTTTGAGTGTGTCAAGAACTGCAACTCTGCTGGGTTTTTCACCCTCAACAGTTCCTTGTGTGTATAAAGAATCGTCCACCACCAAAAGGACATCCAGCCAGTGGTCAAAAACAGGCCATTGATGAAAGAAGACAAAGGAGGCTGACACGAATAGTGCAGAGCAACAGACTGACTACGGTTAGTCAACTGACAGTCCAGTACACCATTGATGCCCAAAGACATAAAATAACTCGTCGTACCTTGACACAATGTGGTATTTCAGTTCCACTTCTTTCAGCATCAAAACAAGAGACCTCGGTTGCAGTGGGCTAAGGAACGAAAACACTGTGAACACTTGAGAATTGGAAAAACATTGCCTGGTCTGATGAATCCTGGTTCCTGCGGTTTCTCGCTGATGGGAGGACCACACGGGTACATGCATCCATCAGCGTTTCAACTTTGCACACTGGTGGTGGTGGTGTGATTGTGTTGAGGCTGTTTTCATGGCACACATTGGACCCCTTAATAAAAGTGGAGCAATGTTTGAATGTCACAGGATATCTGAACATCATTACCAATCAGGTGCAGCCCTTCACGGCAGCAGTGCAAATAGATTTCTTTCAGACGGATAATGCCCCATGCCACAAGGCTAGGATTGTCCAGAAATGGTTCCACAAACATGTCAGCGAATTCATCTTACTGCAGTGGCCTGCCCAGTCACCAAATCTCAATCCAATTGAGCATCTGTGGGATGACCTGGGTTATTCGGAGGGATCCACTATCAGCCAATTTGACTGTGGGAAAATGGCCCAGCATCCCTCTGGAACTCTTTCGACACCTTGTAGAGTCCATGCTCCAACGAATTGGGGCTGTTCTCAGGACAAAAGGGGGTGCAACTCAGTATTAGGTTGCTAATGTTTTGTACACTTAGTGTATACAGTTGAAGTCGGAAGTTTACATATACTTAGGTTGGAGTCATTAAAACTTGTTTTTCAACCATTCCACAAATTTCTTGTTAACAAACTATAGTTTTGGCATTTAGGACATCTACTTTGTGCATGACACAAGTAATTATTCTAACAATTGTTTACAGACAGATTATTTCACTTAATTCAGTGGATCACAATTCCAGTGGATCAGAAGTTTACATACACTAAGTTGACTGTGCCTTTAAACAGCTTGGAACATTTCGGAAAATAATGTCATGGCTTTAGAAGCTTGTGATAGGCTAATTGACATAATTTGAGTCAATTGGAGGTGTAACTGTGGATCTATTTCAAGGCCTACCTTCAAACTCTGTGCCTCTTTGCTTGACATCATGGGGAAATCAGCCAAGACCTCAGAAAATAAATTGTAGACCTCCACAAGTCTGGTTCATCCTTGGGAGCAATTTCCAAACAGCTGAAGGTACCACGTTCATCTGTACAAACAATAGTACGCAAGTATAAACACCACGCAGCCGTCATACCGCTCAGGAAGGAGACACGTTCTGTCTCCTAGAGATGAACGTACTTGTGCGAAAAGTGCAAATCAATCCCAGAACAACAGCAAAGGACCTTGTGAAGATGCTGGAGGGAACAGGTACAAAAGTATGGCAGCATCATGTTGTGGGGGGGCTTTGCTGCAGGAGGGACTGGTGCACTTCACAAAATAGATGACATCATGAGGGAGGAAAATTATGTGGATGTATTGAAGCAATATCTCAAGACATCAGTCAGGAAGTCAAAGCTTGGTCGCAAATGGGTCTTCCAAATGGACAATGACCCCAAGCATACTTCCAAAGTTGTGGCAAAATGGCTTAAGGACAACAAAGTCAAGGTATTCGAGTTGCCATCACAAAGCCCTGACCTCAATCCTATAGAACATTTGTGGGCAGAACTGAAAAAGCATGTGTGAGCAAGGAGGCCTACAAACCTGACTCAGTTACACCAGCTCTGTCAGGAGGAATGGGACAAAATTCACCCAACTTATTGTGGGCAGCTTGTGGAAGGCTACCCAAAACATTTGACCCAAGTTAAACAATTTAAAGGCAATGCTACCAAATACTAATTGAGTGTATGTAAACTTCTTACCCACTGGGAATGTGATGAAAAGAATTTAAAGCTGAAATAAATCTTTCTCTCTACTATCATTCTGACATTTCACATTCTTAAAATAAAGTGGTGATGCTAACTGACCCTAAGACAGGGAGTTTTTACTAGGATTAAATGTCAGGAATTGTGAAAAACTGAGTTTAAATGTATTTGGCTAAGGTGTATGTAAACTTCTGACTTCAAGTGTACGTCTCGTGTCTGAGCCTTTGAATTGCAACTCCACTTTGTCTTTATACTGACGTTTTGCCTGTTTGATTACCTTACGAAGGGAATAACTACACTGTTTGTATTCGGCCATATCTCAGTCACCTTGCCATGGTTAAATGCATTCGAGCTTTCAGTTTTTCTCGAATATTGCCATCTATCCACGGTTCCTGGTTAGGGTAGGTTTTTATTGTCACAGTCAGTACAACATCTCCTATACACTTCTTGATAAACTCAGTCACCGTATCAGTGTATTCATCTATGTTATTCTCGGAGGCTACCTGGAACATATCCCAGTCCACGTGATCAAAACAATCTTGAAGCGTGGATTCCGATTGATCAGACCTGCGTTGACTAGTCCTTAGCATGGGTACTTCCTGTTTGAGTTCCTGCCCATAAGAAGGGAGGAGCAAAATGGAGTCGTGATCAGATTTGCCGAAGGGAGGGCTGGGGAGGGTCTTGTAGGCGTCCTAGAAGTTGGAGTAGCAGTGGTCGAGTGTTTGAGCAACACAACTTCTACAGTCAATGTGTTGATGGAACTTCGGTAGCGTTTTTCTCAAATTTGCTTTGTTAAAATCCCAAGCTACAATAAATTCTGCCTCAGCATATGTGGTTTAAGCAACCTGAAAAGTCCAGTGAAGTTCTTTGAGGGCCGTCGTGGTATCGGCTTCAGGGGAATATTCACAGCTGTGACTATAACCGGAGAGAATTCTCTTGGGAGGTAATACGGTCAGCATTTGATTGTGAGGTATTCTAGGTTAAGTGAACAAAAGGACCTGAGTTCCTGTATGTTATCACAATCACACCATGAGTAGTTAATCATGAAACATACACCCCTGCCCTTCTTCTTCCCGGAGCGATATTTATTCATGTTCTGCGTGATGAACTGAGAACCTAACTGGCTGTACGAATTCAGACAGAGAGCCATGTTCCCGTGAAACAGAGTATGTTACTATCCCTGAAGTCTCTCTGGAAGGAATTCCTTGCCTTGAGCTCGTAAACTTTATTATCCAGAGACTGAACTTTAGTGAGTAATATACTTGGATGCGGTGGGTGGTGTGTGCACCTCCTGAGTCGGACTTGAAGTCCACTCCAAGGACCTCTCCTCCGCCGGCTGTGTTTTTTTGTCAGCCTCTGGAATCAGTTCAATTGCCCTGGGGGGTACGAACAAAGGATCAGATTCAGGAAAGTCGTATTCCTGGTCGTAGTGCTGGTAATGCTGGTGAGTTACCGCCGTTCTGATATCCAAAAGTTCTTCCTGGCTGTAATAACACAAAAAAATTATGGGTTAATAATGTAAAAGATAACACAAAAAAAGATATATACTGCAAAGTTTCCTAAGCGCTAGAAGCACGACAGCCCTATCTGTCGACGCCATCTGTCATCTGAGCTGTGCTTTATATCGGACATACACTCTGGATGGAATGTAGCCTAAGTGACAGTCTGTTTGTGATTGACAATGACGGAGCAACGGGGTAGAAAAGAGCACAAAGAGATCTGGCACCAGGCTAGATGGAATGCGCATTTCCTCCAAAACTCACTCCAGTAGAATCCATTGAGACACTGTAGACATGGCAGACATTTTGATAGTGTAATTTGTCTTCTTATCCAAAGCTGAAAGACCTCATCTCAGCTCCCTTGTGTAGTCCCACTGTATTGCTGACCCAGAAAGTAAATGTGTTCCTATGCCACCCAAGAGGCTGGGATGAAAACACATTCATATTCCCCAGATCCCTTCTATGTGGTTTGCAGTCAGACACACAGAGATACACTAGGGATACTGGGACCATGGTAGATGGTTTTTTGCTATGGCCTCTGCTCAATAGTCACTAGAAATTCTCTGCTAGTTGTGGTTCAGAAAATCAAGTTAGGTACAATCAGATTCCCTCTGCTTCCTTGGAAGTATTCTGTTGTGATGTGTTGAAACATGTGCAGACCAGGGGTCGGCAAACATTTTGGCTCAAGGGCCACAGAATTTCAAGCGCCGCACAGATTTTTTGTCATTGATTTGATTGTAAAAAAATCAATTTGCAGTCCAGGAAAAGTCCATTCTAATTTCGACACACTTTATATCTAGTTTTAGACATTCAAGAGTAAAAAAAAAAGAAGAAAGTATTTATCAAACCTCCCGTGGGCTGGATTGAATGGGCCGTATTTTGCCCACACCTGGTGTAGAAGTTTCTTTCTCTACAGCCCTCTCTGACCCTCCCCCCTCTCTCTGTCTCCCTCCCTTTCTTCTCATTCACTCTCCCTCCTCTTTGTCTGTGTCTCTCTCCTCAGTCTGGACAAACATGTGCAGTCTCACCACAGGCACCACAAGCCTTTCAGATGCAAGCTCTGTCCTTTTAAGTCTGCTTACCTGAGCCGATTGAAGAGTCATCTGCACAAAGCGCACCCAGGTAAAAACCACACACCTCACTACTCTGTGCTCACCACGACTTGGTGAGTGGTCATTGTTTGTTATGGGGCAAAACTTCTACTTCCAGTGCCTTCAAAGTTTTCACACCCCTTGAATTGTTCAACGATTTGTTGTGTTACAGCCTAAATTTAAAATGGATTAAATTTCGATTTTGTGTCACTGGCCTACGCACAATACCCCATAATGTCAAAGTACAATTATGTTTTTAGCCATTTTTACAAATGTACGCTGAAATGTCTTGAGTCAAAAAGTAAATTATCTGTACGGTCCCTCAGTCGAGCAGTGAATTACAAACACAGATTCAACAACAAAGACCAGGAATGTTTCCCAATGCCCCTATTGGTAAAATAAATAAATAAATAAATATCCTTTTGAGCATGGTGGAGTTATTACTTACACTTTGGATGGTGTATCAATACACCTAGTCACGACAAAGATACAGGCATCCTTCCTAACTCATTCGCCAGAGAGGAAGGAAACCGCTCAGGGATTTCACCTTGAGGCCAATGGTGACTTTAAAACAGTTACAGAGTTTAATGGCTGTGATAGGAGAAAAACTAAGGATGGATCAACAACATTGTACTTACTCCACAATACTAACCTAAATGACAGAGTGAAAAGTAGGAAGGCTGTACAGAATAAAATATATTCCAAAACATGCATCCTGTATGCAATAAGGCACTAAAGTGAAACTTTATGTCCTGAATAAAAAAAGTGTTATGTTTAGGGGCGGATCCCACACATCACTTAGTACCACTCTTCATATTTTCAAGCATGGTGGTGGCTGCATCATGTTATGGGTATGCTTGTCATTGGCAAGGACTAGGGAGTTTTTTAAATAAAAATAATCTGAGGAAAACCTGGTTCAGTCTGCTTTCCAACAAACTGGGAGACAAATTCTCCTTTCAGAAGGATAATAACCTAGAACACAAGGCCAAATATACGCTGGCATGGCTTACCAATACATCATTGAATTTTCCTGAGTTTTTACTTAAATCGTCTTGAAGATCTATGGCAAGACTTGAAAATGACTGTCTAGCAAGGATCAACAACCAACTTGAATGAGTGTGAAAAAATGTCTTAAAGAATAATGTGCAAATATTGTATAATCCAGGTGTGCAAAGCTCTTAGACTTACCCAGAAATATTCACAGCTGTAATCAATTGATTCTAACATGTATTGATATGTATTGGTTTAATACTTTTGTAATCAAAATATATTAGTGTTTTATTTTTCATAAATGTTTTACAAATATTTTTCTTCCGCTTTGACATTAGAGTATTTTGTGTCGATCGTTGACAAGAAATGACAATTGAATCCATTTTAAGCCCACCTTGTAACACAACAAAATGAGGAAAAAGTCAAGGTGTGTGAATACTTCCGGAAGGTACTATAAGTAGAATTTTTACTCGTAGTTGGCTAAACAGCACAAACTGATCATGAAAGAGACTAGTGGGTTATTGACCACACCTGTGTATTGGGCTGTGGGCTAGTCTGAATGTCTGACTACCACAGCTGTTTGAAAATCTTAAATCAACACTAATATCGTCATTCCCTTAGGATGTCCCCTATGGGAATATCTTAAACTGAGTCTTGTGATTGAGTACATTGAATATCATATCATAGCTATGCAAATGGTCAAAAAGTAGTGCACTATATAGAGAAAAGGGTGCCTAGGGAAAAGGGTGCCATTGCAGACGCAGCCTATATATTTTCTCTGTTCAATGTTATGTTTCTTTCATTAGATATTTTGTATTTTCGCAAAGGATTCTGTAGTCTACAGAAATTGATTCCACAGATGCAGCCAGTGAACCGATGCCCGAGCAGAGGAATAGATAGTCAATCATCACAAATGACAATGAGAGTACAAAAACTAGTCATGAATGGTTGTCTACAGTTATGATTGGAAAATAACACAGAAAGATGAGTCAACAATCAACAGTTGATTCAGATAATCGACTTCCGAACCAGAGCCATTTAGAATTTGATTACATTTTGAAAGTGTTCTGACATGGTCTGTTGGTGGTGGTGTCAAAAACACCATGTTTTCTGCTTCTGTTGTGTATTGTATCAATCTCACAATCATCCAGCCACGTATTTGCCTGTGGGTTTTGATTGCTGCCTTGGTAATGCATAATGTTTATGCTGTGGAATCCATACCCATTGGGCACAAACTGGTTGAGTCAACGTTGAGTCAACGTAATTTGTCAACTCATTGTGACATAGAACCTACTAAAAGTCATCAAAACTGTTGTTTTGAGGATAACATTTCAACCACAGGATTATGTCATGATGGTAACCAATTTTCACCTTGAATAAAATATGTTGAATTTGTAACTTTGAAACAACGTCATATTTTCAATGTTATATCCACCATCAGAAAAAAAAATGATAAGCTGGGCCGCACCCTCTACTGGAGAGTTGATCTATCTACAGTACAGTTACCTATTTAGTCTCCCATCCAGGGTTTTAACTAAGGTCAGCCCTGCTGAGCTTTGTATTTGTCACTGACTACTGCCAATGTGCTATCGTGAGAATGATTATTGAATCTATCTATTAATAACTAAATATATTCACTGTTGCTATCAAAGTCCTTTAAAGGGTAGGTTTAACAGGGCAAATAAAATATAACCATACTTTATAAGTGATATATCGTCAAGGATACTATTTAGGCCTACGGCATTTGAAGTTAATAACAACTAACGTTTCAATTCAACCCAGGGTTCAACAAAAAATGTCCAATACATATAAGCCTAGGACTTCAAGCATAGGTTGATTTCAGATGTAATCGTCAAGTTAATAATGAACGTGTTGGATTCACGTCTCCAGCCGAAAATCAAAGATAAAGGAAAATCAAAAATCAAAATCAAATCAAATTTTAAATGCACTTCATGTTGATATTTGTTTGCATTGTCAACCAAACACAATTCATTATTACTTTTGTAATACAGTAAATAGTCTAAAGTAAATGCCATCTTGCAAACTATTGTAACAGTATTTAAAGAGTTTATTTTCAAAACGCCATATCTGCCATTTTTTAAATTGTTATTTTTACATTTATCTGTTTAGTTCAGAAATGATTGCTTATGGGTACCTTCATGTTTGTGTAAAATATTACTGTTCTCAGTAATAGATTCATAGATTTTAGATCTGCTAAATGACAAAAATGTCAAATGTAAATATTTTACATACAGATCACACCTTATTGTATTGAATAATTTGGATTATTTTATATATTATTTATATATATATATATATATATATATATATATATATATATATATATATATATATATATATTGATGTCACAAATGTATCATTTGTACAGTTTTTATAGAAAATGTAGATATTTGTTACATTTGACTGTGTAAAACCTAGCAGTACTACTACTTATAAGAAGTACAGTGAAGATGTATAAATACAGAATATCTGACATTGTATTCCCATTTGAACCTTGGGCCAGATTCTATCAGATTCGTGCTAGCCGACACTTTCTCGTTCTAAATTTCTAACACAAGTGGGTGGCTTCGTGACAATGACCACAGGAGCAGCCGCTCTGATTTGACAGCTCTACCTCAGACACCGCCAAAGCACTACTTATGCGGGTGTCGGCTATCGCCGGTTAATGCTTGATCTGACCTAGGCCTTTGTCATGCTTTTAAATAGTTGAAAGCGCAGTGTTTCAAGACAACTAAACCAAAAATCAAACCTTGGTTTTTTTATTGGAATTTGGTTGTTCTTATAGATGGTTTTAAGCATAGTGAATTCAACAAACTACTTACCCTCCTTGTGAGTGGGTGAATAAAGATTGAAATCTCAATGATCAACATCTCAACTAAATATTACCAACATTTCCTCGTTGAAATGACATGTAGTGCACAGTGGGTAACGTTGTGGTATGTGAATGCTGGTTCTCTCGATAAGGTGCAAAGTCATTCAAGGGTAGATTAGCAGAAAATGAGTGTCAACACCCCTCTTTTCAGATCCGTCGGCAGGCGCTGGCTCTGTCTGTCTGGCTGAAAGCTTTTGGGCTTACTATATAGTATCAAGCCTATCGATTTTCCCTTGAATCGACTGAGGGTGGTCATCATAAAAATGGTATAAAAAAAATTGAAAATTGTTGACAGAGGCAGATTTTTGTGTCTCGTGCTACTCGAAGTCTGAACACTGAATGACATGCTCAACTCTATACTAAGTTGGATAAAGCCACTCTCAAAAGAGTTTCTCTCTGACCAAAGTTTATGCTCCTTTGCCAAAGAGAGAGAGTCCTTGCTTGTGCACTCTGTCTTTTTCTTTTTTGTCTCGGTTGAACCGTCGCTTGGGCATTAACGAAATTAGAATGATATATTTGTTTACTTCATTTTAGCAGGGTCCCATTGAAATCAAGCCCGGCATGAGCACAATTCATAAAATGTACAGCATTCAAACATACAATGTAATAAAAACATACAACATACGACCTGAACTGCCCTAGAGGCACCAGACCATCAAAGTGCAGAAGGCTTTGCAGATTTCCTAATTCTTTAGTGATTAATGGGACCTCTAGCATTAGCCATCCCTGCTATTGGGTCTGGTAACTCGTATGTCTGTAATTTAACAATGAAGTAAGGTATCATGGAAGTTTGCACTAGAAGGCTTTATAAACAAAAACAGAGCAGTGAATTGATCTACGAGACTTGAGAGAGGTCCATCCTACTTTCTGATAAAGAATGTAGTGATGTATACTGAACCTATTGGTGTAATGACAGGTAGTGCACTATGATAAACTGTGTTCAATACAATGGCAGCTGCATTCATATAGACAATCTCTCCATAGTCTAAAGCTGGAATGAATGTTGACTGAATTATTATTTTCTGCTATATAACGAAAGGCAAGACATATTCCTATAAAATAAGCCCATTTGAAATCTTAATTTCTTAACTAATTGATTAACGTCCTTTCTGAAAGATTTTCGTCAATCCAGATGCCCAGATATTTATAAGCGGGGACACGATCAAACTGCCTGACCCAGGTCAATGTTAGACAGTCTAAGATTGAATAATGGAATGTCAACAGTGTCGAAAGCCTTTAACAGGTCTATAAAAGGGCAGCACAATGCCTTTTGTCAATGCTATTTACAATGTAATTTATTACCAAAGAAGCAACAGATATACATAGTTTAGAGATTGGGCGATAATTATTCATGTCCGAGGAGGTCATAATAAAACTGCGACATTCATGAAAGATTGATTTCATTCCTGTTTACTCTTGACACACACAGGTGTCTTTAGGTCCTTAAAAAGTGCTCTATAAAACCCTTCTATTATTATTATTTTACAGGCGAGAACACATATAAGTGCTTGTCCTGCCCCTTCTCCTCAATGACTATCAGCCAACTGAAGGAGCACTCTCTGAGGGACCATGGGCAGGCCCTGACCCTCCCCAAGCTGCGCGCTGGCACTACCACCCACACCCAGGTTCCCCAGGCCGGCCACGACCCCCAGATCAGGCCCTTCAGGCTGGGCTCAGATACTCACCAGACACCCCTGACCTCTGACCTTGACGGTAAGAGCTCCATCTGTAGCATCTAACAGATTGGGGGACTTTTATTGATCTTAAAATTTTTGGTTTTGTTTATTTTTGTCTTATTTATTTATTCTTTATTTACCAGGAAATTCAGAATTAGATAGATCACTGTTTCAAATTAGCCCTAATTTATAATTTATTCGCTGATATGCAGTTTAGGAGCTGTTGACACAAATACACATTTTCAATTACTACCAGTACAAGTCTTGTTCATTTCACGTCTGGAGAGCATCAGAACTCAGCAGGGCAGCCCATTTCACCGCTTTGGGAAACATTGTGGTAGGAGTAAAAGCATGGTCTTCCTCTGAAATCACAGAATTCACGGTGTTAGACCTGATCAAACAGGATATATCTTTCTGATTGTGCCCATGACTGGTTCCCAGAAGGTGTTAATCTAGCGTGTCAGGTGCCCGGCTCTCCATGTGTCCGACCGACCGTCCGCTCTGTTCTAGAATGTTCTTGGCAGCTGTCATCTGCTGCTGGCACAATAGAATTTTCCCTCTAGGTGGAAGTGGAACACAAAACATGGAACACAGGCAGAGCAGAGAAGCACTATGGAATGCAACCCCCATGTCACCGTTGGCTACAGAAAACAAATTAAGCATTGAGGAGGACCAGAGCCCATCAAATATCTCTCTCTCACTCTCAATCTTTGTAGCTTGGTAACATGGCAAAGCTGGTGGATTGCTTGCTAAACTTTTAGTTAGGTGTAGAGTTTTAAGCTATGAACGATCTTGTCTGTTGCTTGACTGTCTGTGATCGTAATGATACTAGTGTAAAACGATTTTTAAGATGACGAGTTATCGTTGCTGGAGGCTGCTACGATTTTAATTCGATCACGCCATCGGTGAACTTTGCTGCAATGCAGGACATTACAAACGTGTAGTGTCTTTGAAGTTTTAAAGGGCTTCAGAAGTTTATAATTTCCACTTTGAAGAAGGCTTGCTTTCTCTCCTTGGCTGATCTTCTAAACTCCCCAACGACTCTGCTGCTTTCTGCTCCATGGTGGTTTTGCACTATTAAATACAGCACCAGTTTAAAGTTTGGACACACCAACTAATTTCAGGGTTTTTCATTATTGCTACTATTTTTTACATTGTAGAATATAGTGAAGGCATCAAAACTATTAAATAACACATATGGAATCATGTACTACCCAAACAAATGTTAAACAAAATCAGAATATCTTTTATATTTTAGATTCTTCAAAGTAGCCACCCTTTTCCTTGATGACAGCTTTGCTGTCACACCCTTGGCATTCTCTCAACCAGCTTCATGAGGTGGCAAGAACAGCTCAATTAAGCAAAGTGAAACGACAGTCCATCATTACTTTAAGACATTGACTTCAGTCAATGCGGAACATTTCAAGACCTTTGAAAGTTTCTTCAAGCGCAGTCGCAAAAACCATCAAGCGCTATGATGAAGCTGGTTCTCATGAGGACCGCCACAGGAAAGGAAGAACCAGAGTTACCGCTGCTGCAGAGGATGGACATTAGACCAGTGGACATCTGTCCTTTGGTCTGATGAATACAAATTTGAGATTTTTGGTTCCAACCGCTGTGTCTTTGTGAGATGAGTAGGTGAACGGATGATCTCCGCATGTGTGGTTCCCACCGTGTTGCATGGAGGAGGAGGTGTGATGGTGTGGGGGTGCTTTGCTGCCTGTCTGTGATTTATTTAGAATTCAAGGCACACTTAGCCAGCATGTCTACCAAAGCATTCTGCAGCGATACGCCATACCATCTGGTTTGCGCTTAGTGGGACAATCATTTGTTTTTCAACAGGACATGGCCCAACACACCTCCAGGCTGTGTAAGTATCAGGTTTCAGGTAAGACCCAAATGCAGACTGTGTTGAAGTAACAATATTTATTACAGCAACAGAGGCAGGCAAACAACCGGTCAAGGCAGGCAGGGGTTGATAATCCAGAATAGAGGTACAGGACAGCAGGCAGGCTCAGTGTCAGGGGCAGGCAGAGTGGTCAGGACAGGCAAGGGTAAAAACCAGGAGGGCGAGAGAAAAAAAAGAGACTTGGACAAAGCAGGAGCTGAGACAAAATGCTGGTTGACTTGACAAGCAAGACCAACTGGCAGCAGCCAAACAGAGAACACAGGTCTAAGTACCCAGGGGATAGTGGGGAAGAAGCAAGATTTCTGGCTCTCACAGACCTGTAGCCTTTTCTTTAAGAGGCTCCTCTGTCCACTCCTTACCTGTATTAATGGCACTTGTTTGAACTTGTTATCAGTATAAAAGACACCTGTCCACAACCTCAAACAGTCACACTCCAAACTCCTCTATGGCCAAGACCAAAGAGCTGTCAAAGGACACCAGAAACAAAATTGTAGACCTGCACCAGGCTGGGAAGACTGAATCTGCAATAGGTAAGCAGCTTGGTTTGACAAAATCAACTGTGGGAGCAATTATTAGGAAATGGAAGACATACAAGACCACTGATAATCTCCCTCGATCTGGGGCTCCACGCAAGATCTCACCCCGTGGGGTCAAAATGATCACAAGAACGGTGGGCAAAAATCCCAGAACCACACGGGGGGACCTAGTGAATGACCTGCAGAGAGCTGGGACCAAAGTAACAAAGCCTACCATCAGTAACACACTACGCCGCCAGAGACTCAAATCCTGCAGTGCCAGACGTGTCCCCCTGCTTAAGCCAGTACATGTCCAGGCCCGTCTGAAGCATTTGGATGATCCAGAAGAAGATTGGGATAATGTCATATGGTCAGATGAAACCAAAATAGAACTTTTTGGTAAAAACTCAACTCGTCGTGTTTGGAGGACAAAGAATGCTGAGTTGCATCCAAAGAACACCATACATACTGTGAAGCATGGGGGTGGAAACATCATGCTTTGGGGCTGTTTTTCTGCAAAGGGACCAGGACAACTGATCCGTGTAAAGGAAAGAATGAATGGGGCCATGTATCGTGAGATTTTGAGTGAAAGCCTCCTTCCATCAGCAAGGGTATTGAAGATGAAACGTGGCTGGGTCTTTCAGCATGACAATGATCCCAAACACACCGCCCGGGCAACAAAGGAGTGGCTTCGTAAGAAGCATTTCAAGGTCCTGGAGTGGCCTAGCCAGTCTCCAGATCTCAACCCCATAGAAAATCTTTGGAGGGAGTTGAAAGTCCGTGTTGCCCAGCAACAGCCCCAAAACATCACTGCTCTAGAGGAGATCTGCATGGAGGAATGGGCCAAAATACCAGCAACAGTGTGTGAAAACCTTGTGAAGACTTACAGAAAACATTTGACCTCTGTCATTGCCAACAAAGGGTATATAACAAAGTATTGAGGTAAACTTTTGTTATTGACCAAATACTTATTTTCCACCATAATTTGCAAATAAATTCATAAAAAATCCTACAATGTGATTTTCTGGATTTTTTTTCTCATTTTGTCTGTCATAGTTAAAGTGTATCTATGATGAAAATTACAGGCCTCTCTTATGTTTTTAAGTGGGAGAAATTGCCCCACTGTAAATGTGTCACATATCATCTATAGTTGTATGTCATGCTCTATGAAGGGTTCATAAATGTGGCATAACCACCCATGTCAAATGCGACATAACCCACTATGTCAAATATTACATAAAGCTGTGTTTTAAGTAACGCATAATAAAGGCTTTATAAATCATAATAGATTGAGGCTTCACAAAGAATGTATTACCTTGTCATGCATATTTGTAGAGCATTGCAATGCCACGATAGTGGGTTCTATTCCCGGGACAGCCCATGGAAATGTATGCACGCACACATGACTGCAAGTCGCTTTGGATTAAAGTGTCTGCTAAATTGCATACATTATATTACTCTAAACCAGGATGGCCCAACCATTTTTTCTCTTGGGTGCATCGCCAATATTGAACCTGACCTCAACTTTCCCTAAAATGCTGGACTACAGGATGAGACACTTTAAAGTGCAGTCATGCACAGCAAATGAATGAAATGTATCAAATTACGTTGCTGGACTTTTGGAAACTTAATATATGTGTATTGTTTTTTTTTTTAATAAAAGGAAATGTATGGTTTAACCATGTTTTTAATGTTTATTGTGTGTTACTTGTTAGTGATAATTCCCTTTATGTATGTGTCATGAATGACCAAAAGTGTCTGACTTGATATACTGAACAAGTGTCTGTCCAACGTTTCATGAGCTGACATAAAAGATCCCATACATTTTCCATGAGCACAAAAAGCTTATTTTCCTCAAATTTGGTGTACACATTTGCTTACATCCCTGTTAATGAGCATTCCTTCTTTGCCAATATAATCCATTCACCTGTCAGCTGTGGCATATCAAGGAGCTGATTTAACAGCATGATCAATACATCTTGTGCGACAATAAAAGACCACTCTAAAATGTGCAGTTTTATCACATAACACAATGATGGGGACGATAAAAGGCCATTCTAAATTGTGCAGTTTTGTCACACAACACAATGCCACAGATGTCTCAACTTTTAGGGAGTGTGCAATTGGCATGCTGACTGCAGGAATGTCCACCAGAGCTGTTGCCAGAGAATTTAATTTCTCTACCATAAGCCTCCTCCAACATTGTTTTAGAGAATTTGGCAGTACATCTAACCAGCCTCACAACCGCAGACCATGTGTAACCACACCAGCCCAGGATCTCCACATCCAGCTTCTTTACCTGCGGGATCGTCTGTGACCAGCCACCCAGACAGCTGATAAAACTGTAGGTTTGCACAAATTTCTACACAAACTGTCAGAAACTTCTTCAGGGAAACTCATCTGTGTGCTCGTCGTCCTCAGCAGGGTCTTGACCTGACTGCAATTCGGCGTCGTGACCGACTTCAGTGTGCAAATGCTCGCCTTCGATGGCCACTGGCACGCTGGAGAAGTGTGCTCTTCATGGGTGAATCCCGGTTTCCACTGTATCGGGAAGATGGGAGACAGCGTGTACGGGTATGTGGTTGAGCGATTTCCTGATGTCAACGTTGTGAACAGAGTGCCCCATGCTGGCGGGGGGGTTATGGTATGGGCAGGCATAAACTACGGACAACAAACACAATTGCATTTTATCGATGGAAATTTGAATTCACAAAGGTACTGTGTCAAGATCCTGAGGCCCATTGTCGTGCCATTCATCCGCCGCCATCACCTCTTGTTTCAGCATGATAATAGATTGACATGTACGACCGTGTGTTCCACTTACCACCAATATCAAGCAACTTCCCACAGCCATTGAAGAGCAGTGAGACAACATTTCACAGGCCACAATCAACAGCCTGATCAACTCTATGAAGGAGATGTGTCACGATGCATGAGACAAATGGTGGTCACACCAGATACTGACTGGTTTTCTGGTCCACGCCCTTATCTTTTTTTAAAGTTATCTGTGACTAACAGATGCATATCTATATTCCCAGTCATGAAATCCATAGATTAGGGCATAATCCATTCATTTCAATTGACTGATTTCCTTATATGAGCTGTAACTCCGTAAAAGATTTGTTGCACGTTGCGCTTACATTTTTGTTTAGTGTAGTAAGTAAAGCGTCATATGATAAATCTTTATGGATGTTTTATGAATGACCGAAGCTGTCTCACTTCAAACAAAGTATTACAGGACACCTACATAGTGTCAATACATAGGTTATTAACGCTCTGCTGATTAAATGAAGGTTATCTCGTTATTCACAGGTTAGTGTAGGTAGGGTGTGAGAGGTATTTAAATGGGTTGATGGACCTGCAAAGTGTGTGTGGTGTGTGTGTGTGTGTGTGAGACTACCGCACCAGGTATTCGTCTTCTGTTCCCATGTTGGAGAGCAGGGCTTGATTGCAATCTGTTACAATGGTGCCAACTTGTTGTGGCTGATCTTTCAGCGGGAGAGTGGGTGAATGTGTCAAAGACCTGACTTGGTCCATCAATGCACGGTATGGCTCATTATATAGTTTTGTGTGTGTTTGTGTACTGAAGAACAGGTGATTTGTTTCCAGAAGAAACACACTTGCGATTTCCTTATGTTGGGGAAATTGCGCACACAGCACATCTAAGCCTGAGATATCAACCATTCAATGTTGGCCTTAATTCTATGGTCACGCCCACTATGGCAGGGACCTTACTGAGTATGCCGGTCGTCACTATTTAACACAGCCACAAAGTAATCATTATGGCTATACCCTGTCCATTTCCATAATTTCTCTTCTTAAAATTGGATTTTAAACTTAACCCTAATTAATGAAGGCCAAGTTTGATGCATTGGTCCACCAGACCTTCCACGCGTGGTGGACCAATGCATCAAACTTGGCCTTCATTTTGGCCTTCATTCAAATATTAGGTGTAATGTGATGAACATGATTTCACTTTAGAGAGTGTGCCATCCTTCAGCACAACATGTCACCCTTTATAAAGCACATGTTTATATCATATCGACATAGAGGGTTATGTCACCTTTGACACACAGTAATGACACGTTTATGAACCCGTTATAAAAGCATGACATACAGTTACAGATGCTTTAACACATTTATGTAGTGCTTATGAAAGCCTTATGAAGCCTTTATAAGCTGAACGTCATTTCAAGCGGGTCCCAGTTTTCTTTCCCAAGTAAGAAATGCATTTTTTTTTTTTTAATCAGTCTTTCTGCTGTCTTCTGCGCTCACTTCATCTTGACACTGCTGAATGAAGTATTTTTCACATGCAGACATCCTTTCACCGGTACTTGGTTTTATTTATTGATGTGGTGTACTCTGGAAGTAGGACAAGTAGATGAGGTTGCTCATTGATATTATACACTACACTGGGAATGGGACGGAACGGAGGGGGAGTTGTGGTGACAATCACAGGCACTGTTCTGGGATGTTATAGTAGAGCTGTGATGGGGTTTGAATTCCATTCCAGGATCATCTGGAATTCCAGAAGAAAAACCCTGCACACTTCAAATCCATTCTGATTCTGAAGCGATGTTTACTTATTTGGGTCTTTGGGTAAATCCTCACACTTCTCAGATTCTGGAAGGGTGTTAGGAAGTTGTGGTATCCTGATTAATGGTAATATTTCCTCCATGATTATCATTCACCATGTCCACACTCGGCCCTTCTCTGTAATTACAGTTGAAGTCGGAAGTTTACATACACCTTAGTCAACTACGTTTTAACTTAGTTTTTTACAATTCCTGACATTTAATCCTTTATTACCTTTATTTAACTAGGCAAGTCAGTTAAGAACAAATTCTTATTTTCAATGATGGCCTAGGAACAGCTGCCTGTTCAGGGGCAGAAGGACAGAGAGACACCTTGTCAGCTCCGGGGTTTGAACTTGCAACATTCCAGTTACTAGTCCGACGCTCTAACCACTAGGCTACCCTGCCGCCCCAAGGTCTTAGGTCAGTTAGAATCACCACCTTATTTTAAGAATGTGAAATGTCAATATAATAGTTGAGAGAATTATTTATTTCAGCTTTTATTTCTTTCATCACATTCCCAGTGGGTCAGAAGTTTACATACACTCAATTAGTATTTGGTAGCATTGCCTTTAAATTGTTTATCTTGGGTCAAACGTTTCGGGTAGCCTTCCACAAGCTTCTCACAATAAGTTGGGTGAATTTTGGCCCGTTCCTCCTGACAGAGCTGGTGTAACTGAGTCAGTTTTGTAGGCCTCCTTGCTCGCATACGCTTTTTCAGTTCTGCCCACAAATTCTCCATTGGACTGAGGTCAGGGCTTTGTGATGGCCACTCCAATAGCTTGACTTTGTTGTCCTTTTTGCCACAACTTTGGAAGTATGCTTGGGGTCATTGTCCATTTGGAAGATTATCCACATAATTTTCCTCCCTCATGACGCCATCTATATTGTGAAGTGCACCAGTTCCTCCTGCAACATAGCATCCCCACAACATGAGGCTGCCACCCCCGTGCTTCACGGTTGGGATGGTGTTCTTAGGCTTGCAAGCCTCCCCCTTTTACCTCCAAACATAACGATGGTCATTATGGTCAAACAGTTCTATTTTTGTTTCATCAGACCAGAGGACATTTCTCCAAAAAGTACGATCTTTGTCCCCATGTGCAGTTGCAAACCGTAGTCTGACTTTTTTTATGGCAGTTTTGGAGCCGTGGCTTCCTCCTTGCTGAGCGGTTTTTCAGGTTGTGTCATTATAGGACTCATTTTACTGTGGATTTAGATACTTTTGTACCTGTTTCCTCCAGCATCTTCACAAGGTCCTTTGTTGTTGTTCTGGGGTTGATTTGCACTTTTCGCACCAAAGTACGTTCATCTCTAGGAGACAGAACGCGTCTCCTTCCTTAGCGGTATGACGACTGCGTGGTCCCATGATGTTTATGGGACAAAAGAAATCAGCCAAGACCTCAGAAAAAAATGGTAGACCTCCACAAGTCTGGTTCATCCTTGGGAGCAATTTCCAAACACCTGAAGGTTCATCTGTACAAACAATAATACTAATGGAAATGTAGAAATTGCTCCCAAGAATGAACCAGACTTGTGGAGGTCTACAATTTTTTTTCTGAGGTCTTGGCTGATTTCTTTTGTTTTTCCCATGATGTCAAGCAAAGAGGCACTGAGTTTGAAGGTAGGCCTTGAAATACAGCCTATCACAAGCTTCTAAAGCCATGACATCATTTTCTGGAATTTTCCAAGCTGTTTAAAGGCACAGTCAACTTAGTGTATGTAAACTTCTGACCCAGTGGAATTGTGATACAGTGAATAATAAGTGAAATAACCTGTCTGTAAACAATTGTTGGTAGAATGACTTGTGTCATGCACAAAATAGATCCTAACCGATTTGCCCAAACTATAGTTTGTTAACAAGAAATTTGTGGAGTGGTTGAAAAACGAGTTTTAATGACTCCAACCTAAGTGTATGTAAACTTCCGACCTCAACATTTTATGATATTAGTATTTAGCAGACACTTTTTCCAAAGCGACTTACAGAACTGTCAATATTGACAGTGACACACTTCTCTCTCTCAGGTGCTGGGTACCTGCATGAGACAGTGGACGTGAGGCGGCAGCTCAGTCACTACCAGGTGGCGTCTCGTAGTCATGTGACATCCACTAGCCCTACCGCCCGGCCCCAGGCTGCGAGCTCTGACACCCGGCCGGACGGCATCCTGACCTGTGAGTTCTGTGAGTTCAGTTCGGGATACATGCAGAGCCTGAGACGCCACTACAGAGACCGACACGGAGGCAAGAAACTGTTCAAGTGCAAAGACTGCTCCTTCTTCACCTGCTCCAAGTAAGGAAATGAATGTTACTGTGACAACATAAGATGGTCTCTTTTTCAATTTCAATCACGTCCTCTTTCCATTTTCTCAAACCGCATTGGAGGAGAGGATCCAAGGTCTCTCATTTCGGACCTTCTCCTCCAAAGCATTTTGAGAAAATGGAAAGAGGACGTGATTGAAATTGAAAAAGAGACCATCTTGGAGTGGACGTACGAAATCACTGAGAGACTAATTGGGAAAGAGCCTATGTGTTACGGTTTTCTAGGTGTGAAGGATAGTCGGACCAAAATGCAGCGTGTAGATTGCGATCCATGTTTAATGAACAACGTGAAACACGAATAAACACAAAACACTACAAAACAAAGAACGTAACGAAAACCGAAACAGCCTATACTTGTGTAAATAAATAAAGCGATAGGAACAACGACACTAAGGACAATCACCCACGACAAACTCAAAGAATATGGCTGCCTAAATATGGTTCCCAATCAGAGACAACGATAAACACCTGCCTCTGATTGAGAACCACTCCAGACAGCCATAGACTTTGCTAGATAACCCCACTAGCTACAATCCCAATACATACACACCAAAACCCCAAGACAAAACACACCACAATACAAAAACCCCATGCCACACCCTGGCCTGACCCAATACATGAAGAAAAACACAAAATACTTAGACCAGGGTGTGACACTATGTCTTCCTTTTCTTCTTTTTATGATGGTTGGTTGACAACTGAGTTGTGGGTTGTTTTTTCTTATGTCCATTCGACCTCACTAGATCTATTCTGTTCTTCTCAGGTCGACATTCACCATGCATGTGGAAGCAGGACACACTGTGGTTCCTGAGGAGGGTCCCAAAGACCTACGCTGTCCCCTCTGTCTCTACCACACCAAATACAAGAGCAATATGATCGACCACATCGTCCTGCACAGGGGTAAGCCAAGCCAAAACCCGTGATTACTTGTTTTATGTGCTCAAATATTGTTAAGACAATTTAGAGGAAATAATTGTTCGTGCCAGGTGGAAGGAGCTCACTGAGTCTTCCTAAATGTCAAAGCTGTACTAGTATTGCAGTGCTTGAGATCACGCCGTATTGTCGCACACCAAAATGATTAGCTATACTTATTAAGTTACAACTTCACAGTTGCAGGTGCTATGATGCTGTTGACACAATATTTATCTCTTTCTCTCCCCCTCTACCCCCTCTCCTTCCTTACCCCAGAGGAGCGTGTGGTGCCCCTGGAAGTGTCTCGCTACAAGCTGTCTCGCCACCTGGCCGGCGGGGAGTTCCGCTGCCACAAGTGTACCTTCACCTGCTCCAGCGACCAGAGCCTGCAGCTGCACCTCACCAAGCACAATGAGATGAAACCCTACCAGTGCCAGCTGTGCTACTACGACAGCAGGCAGCGCTACCAGCTGGAGACACATCTCAGAGAGGAGCACAAGGTAGGTCAGAACTACAAGTCCCAGCATGCACCCTGGCTCAAACCTACAGTCAGCTGTTTTAATACAAGTACCTGGAGAGCTAGCATTTGGTAGGATGGGTCGGCTTTAAAAGAAAATTATCCAAAATGACCTACTTACTGTTTAAAGCAGGCAGTTTTCTAAGGATGTCGCCCTGAGACAGTCACGAGGTCGCGTCAACTTGTATACAGTTCTGTTTTAACCTCAGAGATGAAAACCCAAAAGGCTTGGATACCTTGATTGTAAAACAATGGCTTCAATTGGTCTTTAGTGTTTTTAACATCAGTGTCTAATAAGTTCTGAGTTATTTCAGTATTGTATCATGATATCTCCATGACATGCAGATCAAAAGTGCTTACCGATAAAAGGATCTGTAGTCATACAAAGTAGATCATGCCAGATGATTCAAATCCCACACACATATGCTTGGTAGGAAGAAGCTGCCTGCTATCTATTCTGAGTGCATATCACAAATAATAGGTTTCATTTCCCTTAGTCCCATAATGGGGATAATGCATGAGATGCTGAGCGAGGTCACATGGCATTTCATGAGGTTGAAGTATACATTAAACTTAAAAGGGCACAGACGGAGACAGCAGTGCTCCTTTGAAAGGGAAGGAAGAGAGAAGTTACTCTTACTGTGTGCTCATTGTTGGCCAATTACAGCAACTCTTTCTGACACGATACCTGTCAATCATAGTGTGTGGTGGAGTGCTCATAGATTGTAAAATAAAAATATACTTCTTGTTGAATAATAGCATTATATACAGTACCACTAAACATGAGCAACTTGAACTGCCTGTAGAATGTGTATTCAGAGACAGTCCCATTGGGCAGCAGATTGAAATGACTTCATTACAACCTGTTCACAACCAGAATTTGTTGTATCAGTTCCAGTAATACCCAATGGGGTCTTCATACTCAGTGATGTAGTGGGGAAAAAAGAAACTGCCATTCACGGGGAATAAAGTAACACTTCCTATACTTTCAATGCACTTTTACTCTCAAGGCATTTACCTTCCACTGCAACACAGATCATACTGATTAATCAATTATTCATTAATCAATCAATCATACCTCTTGTCTTTTTTTGTTGATCAGGTGATCCGTAACTTTGAGTTGATGGGGCAGGTCAACCTGGATCAGCTGGATGCTATAAAGGAGAGGAACAGTAGTGCCGAGGAGGAAGAGGCGAGAGAGGAGGATGGATTAGGAGCGATGGAGGAAGAGATTGTGGAGGATGAAGTGGAGCTGGAGGAGAGTATAGATGAAGAGCTAGAGCAGAAGGAGGAGGAGGAGGAGAAGAGGATTGAAGAGGAAGAGGCAGAGGCAGAAAAGCCAGCTCCAAAAGGTTAACAAGGATCTTCATCATCATTATTGATATGACTAACAACTCAGTGGCCTTGTGGTTAGTGTCCGCCCTGAGATTGGAAGGTTGTGAGTTCAATCCCTGGCCGAGCCATGCCAAATACTGTAAAAATGGGACCTGATGCTTCTCCGTTTGGAACTCAGCATTAAGGAGATATATTGGGGGTAAGGCCCTGCGATAGACTAGGGTCCTGTCCAGGGGGTGTACTTGTACATAAAGCTGCCTCTCGCTACAGAAACAGGAGATAGTTTCCTTCCCTATAAGCCATTCTGGCTCGCACAAGCCAAGGCTCATGCAAGCCTACTTACTTACTACTAACAATATGACTAACAATGCCAAATGCATCTCTGTTGGCTGCTACCAAAAGGTTTGGGCTCAGTCCCATTTCAATGCAGTCAATTCAGAGAGGTAAACTGAAATTCCAATTCAGTTACTTCCTGAATTTAAATGGGATTCACTCCAGCCTTGTAATCTGACATGACTGGGTCTCTGCTGTATCTGTCTGGGCTGATGTCATATCATACGCCCCTCTCATCATGCTGATCTCTGTCTGTTCCCCAGACGTCCCAGTAGTTTCCCCCAGCAGCAGCAGTGTGACTGCCTCCGCTGAGAAGCGCTTCCCCTGTGAGTTCTGTGGTCGCTGCTTCACTAACAGCATAGAGTGGGAACGGCACGTCCTCCGACACGGCATGTAAGTCTCTTTCTCTCTCTCTCTTCCTACCTCCGTCTCTCCTTCTGCCTCACACACATACTTTCTCCCTCCCTCCCCATCTCTCTCTCCTTACCCCTCTTCCTCCCTTCCTCTTTCTTCCCCCAATATTCTCCTGTGGTAATGGACATTGACCTTTCCCCCTTCTCATCATAATACAGGACTGTTACCAACAGCAGATCAGACACTAGCACCACCCCAGCAATAGACGCATCAGCCTCAGCTCTGCCTTCTATTGGCTCGTCGACCATTGGGACGATGACGGACAGAGGATTGGACCTATCTAGCAACGGCATGGAAGTGGGGAAAGAATATGCCTCCGACCTATTACAGAGTAGTAACAATCTGAATGAGGAAGACAACAAAGAAATGCTTGAAACCAAAAAATGACATATAAGAAGATGGAAGAGAAGAGTACTGGGGCCTAACATTGTTGTCACTTTGCTAGAGACTATACATTAGGTTGGATTGATATTGATATTGGGTTGGGTATCAAAAATAGGCTGCTAAAGAAAGAAAAGAAAATTATGGAAACAAAAAAGAATTGTCACCTTTTGGAGTACTGTTAGATTTTAAGTGTTACATATTGGAAACTATAGGTTGTGTTACATCCTACATTTTTTAAATGGCTGAACCTTAAAATGAGTCAATGGTCCCGTAGGACAGATGTTAATATATTGGTAACCAATAGTGAATGTTACTGTAAAGCACACATTATGGTCAAATCTGCAGTTTCTACAGTTTAAAGTCCGAGATCATGTCTACTAACTACAATATTTTGTAGAAAGAAAGAGTGGGTCACATTTCCCAAAAACGTGTTTGAAATTGTGGGAAGAAATGTTGGGGGAATTTTCTTTTTATATATACGTAGATATACTGACCCCTTGGAAGTTCCAAACGAGGGATTCTATAAATATAGATAACCTACTGTATGAGCTACCACCTTCAGTTCCCTGACCCCCTTTTAACCTCACTGCTACCAACAAGATCCTAATATACTTATAATCCCATCATCTAGTGTTGTAATATTGAGGGACAGGCCGTGTATGAGAGATGACTCACCATGATCTGGGCCTGTATTCATAAAACATTTCAGAGTAGGAGAGCTGTTTTGCCTTTTAGATCAAACTGAATACGATTGTGTGGACAGGGGGGACCTGATCCTAGATCGATCTTCTCAGCTGTCACTCTCCACCCCATCCATACTAGCTGTAAAACCACACAGTAGAACGGTTTCTGTGATTTGACCCGGATGATAACTTTACATTAGTTAACCTTTTTATTTTTAGCCTTGTGTTATTAATCAAGTAGAATAATTCCTTGAGGAATAGTTGCACCTTATTTGTCTATAGTATATTTCAAACTTTGATTTGTTACATTTTTAGAATATTGACTTGACTTTTGCCCCAAAGTTTATATAGCAAATTGTTATATACAGTAGTACCCTTGAATATGATACATATGGCTTCGGCCTTAGGCATTCCCAGCACTTCCACTCTTTAATACCGTTTTCATTGTCTTTTGTCCGTCCTCTGACAGTTGTAAATTTGAAAGTGAACTGACACAAGTGTCCCCACAACATGATAACCAGCAGTTGAATCAATAATGTTTATTATTGTGGCATTGATTGGTTTCCTTGTTATTTTTGTTTATCGATAACACGTCAGATGTTGTTGTAAAACCTACACTGTAGTCTGTGACACAGTGCATGTCCTCAATGTCAGAAGAACATAGAGAGAATGCTGTACATACTGAAGTTTCTCTTTCTGACATTAAACATGGGGGAAATGGCATGATGCAAGCGGATAATTGACCTCATCAACAGATAATTGTGACAGCATTTATAAGAGAACGTGTAAGTACGCTAGAGAAACGGATTATAAATGTGACTGAACAGCCATGTGAAAGTACAACACTTAGGTGTTTAACTTACATTTTGCGGTGTACAGTGCTGTGTTCTATGATTCTATTATTGTGTGTGAAGATGATTCTGAAGTCTGGTCTCCTGTATGCTTTTTAGACTACGCTGTTTTGACAAATAAGGCAGAGATTGTATATGTTAGAAGTTGCTGCTCAAATACCCCAAAGCCTTATTAGAATAATGAATAGCAATTATCTCAAGCTTCGTCAATATAAATGCTTTCCTTCCAACACTGGTTGGTTGGAACCGATACAAACCAATACAAAGTGATTGACAGTGTATCTGTAATATGACTCCTTTGAGTCATCAAAGGAGAAACGCAAAAGCAAAACAAAAATGGAAATGTGCTCTTGGTACCAAAATATTTAGCTGGCTATGTTTGCTACAATGTTCTTTCCTGAGTAACGAACCATTGTTGCAAACGGGGTTGGAACCCAGAGACATAAATACATGTATATATGGCTCTGGTAAAATCCTAGTCCCCTATAGGGTGCATTCCGAGAGTCATGCATGTACGTATGTGATATGCAGTTGTGTATAGAAAACAAACTACTTGTCAAGTGTTTGAAACTGTGGTGTTTCAGAAAGGAAATGTTTACCTTTTTCCTTTTAGGTGTTGGTCTCATATTAAAGAAATAAACAAAAATAGATCAAGTAAAACATGAAAACCTTTGTGGAGTGAGCTGTTTTTCAGACTCCCAAATCAAAACGTTATAATAAGCTGTTGTACAACGTCTGCTTGATAAGAAATATGTCTTCTTTTATTTTGTACCTTTAAGAACAACATGGGGGTGATTTGGTGCTGAATCTTTTACCCCTCCTCCTCCTCTCCTTTAAAAGGACTAGCTTAGCTTTTTAAACATGAACCCAATAGAGAAATGTTTGTTTGAGGAAATAAGCTTTTTTGAAGTGGGGTTAATTTGGGATTTTGTAAGGTGGTTGGAACTGTCCTGTCTCTCTGTATCCCAAATTGGTTGCTTTTCCATTGTCCATTTTGAATAGACATCTGATAAATACTCACTGTATTCAGTGTCCCACTGTACCTTAAGGTGATGGGACTTTGTTGGTCTCACCCCTTCCTCCCGCATCCCAATTGAACCCCTGCTCGTCATAACTCACTGGATACTTGTATGTATATATTTAGTTTGTTTCCATGATGTTTCTCTCCTCTTCTTCTCTTCAGACTGTTCTCCATTGTTTGACTACCTTAGATTCTCCATTGTTTGACTACCTTAGATTCTCCATCTTGCCTTTCTCCTGTGAAAATCTGATTCCTGATGGTGGGTTGTGATATTACCTAGAATGATTGTTTACAATTGTATTCCATTTTATCTCTGGATATTCTGTAAATATTGTAACTCATTGTCTTTTTTTAACTTGTTAATAAAGTTATCAGATAACGGTACTCTGTAGTTGTTGTTGTTGTTGATGTCAGGGATTATAGTTGCGTTCTGTTTTTTGTTTCCAATCGGATATAGCTGTTTATGTGTCTCTGTCACAAATTCCCAGAAATCGCAGGTCAATCTGCGTAATCATTTTTTATTTTGAATAGAATGTAATATTTTATGTTGTTCTTGTCTATAACTGTTCTGTACTTTGTAATGTATTTGTATGTTTTATGTGGACCCCAGGAAGAGTAACTACTGTATGAGCAGTAGCTAATGTGGATCCTAATAAACTAAACTAAACCATTGTTTCAGGTTACTGACACTCCAAAAACAATTCTTTGTACAGGCCAAATCTATTAGTATGCCTTTCCCAATAGCTGTCATGAATTGTAATGCTCGACGCGAAAGCAAGCTTCCAAGAAAGCAGATTACAAACATCAATGCTGCTTTCAAGGACAGAATGGATGAGATTCTCAAAGATGAAACCATACAAAAGTGTTTCACAATCACTGCTATGCAAACAATTGTTATCCTAATTCATTATGTATTATTTATTACTCATCCCATCCCTCATGGTCGCTAATCATTTGTTTGTGTAATAATTATTATTTTTGGATGATTCCAGAGAATGAGAAATGGATAAATATCGTCCCACAATGCGGCTTGTTTGAATGTGTCTGTCATAGACGGTGGCAATCTTCTGTTAGATCAAATGTCTTTATGCATCTTCAATCGTCTGTTAGTGGAGTGATGCACCCATCCCTTGGTGGCAGAGGACAAAGAGAAAGTTCAAAGGAGAAGCCATCCCAAATGGCACCCTATTCCCTATATAGTGCACTACTTTGGACCGGGACCCATAGGGCTCTGGTCCAAAGTAGTGCACTATGTAGGGGATAGGGTGCCATTTTTATTTGCATAATCCTTTGTCTCTCCCGTCAGTCTCAGATTTAAAAAAAAATGATGTGACAAACATTCGATAGACTGTGAAACCAGCGGACCAAGCCAGGCTATATTCACAGCTGGGACTCCCTCCTCATCTGTCCATAGGTCTGAGAAAGTGGCCAGAGAAGAGAAAAAGGATAAAGACAACTGTCCATTCTGTAGCTACCAGAGAGATGAACTGTCCTAGGGCAGGGTAGTGCTAGAACTCCCTAGTAGGATGTCTGGTTTAAACAGCTATGGTTTACTTTCACTGTCAAAGATTAAACTGACGTGACCTAATCAATCTGATAGTGATAATCGATATAGGAGTGAAGATCTTTTATGAAGATTTCATAGGAGTTTTTATGAACCCTTTAGATAGATGAACTACCATGCCAATGTCAGTCCCTACCCCAAGTTGACAACACATGTTCTACTCTACAACTTGTTCAGTTTACCATCCTCTCTCTATACAGGCAGTCCTGTTGGATGGTTGCCACGGAGAGAGAGTCCCCAGAGCAGCTCATAATAGTCACAACAGCTTGTCCACAAGAAATAGCTATGGAGTGAGAAGACATCCCAGTGGTCCATAATTCTATGTTCCACCCAGTACCTGCCCAGCTAACATCACGTTCCCACAACTTTAGAAAATGTTCCCTTAATTAACTAATGTTTGCATAAGAATGTTCCTGTGAGGTGCAAGGAAGAGAGAGACCATTGCCTTAATGTCAAATAGAACTTACCCAGCACGTTGTTACCATGTTCTCACAATTTAAGATATGAGGCCTCCCGAGTGACGCAGTGGTCTAAGGCACTGTATAGCAGTTGCTAGCTGTGCCACAAGAGATCCTGTTTCGAGTCCAGGCTTCTTTTGCAGCAAGCTGCGACCTGAAGACCCATGGGGCGGCGCACAATTGGCCCAGCGTCCGGGTTAGGGGAGGGTTTGGCCAACAGGCATGTCCTTGTCCCATCGCACTCTAGCGACTTCTGTGGCGGGCTGGGCGCATGCACGCTGACACGATCGCCAGGTGTATGGTGTTTCCTCCGACACATTGGTGTGGCTGTCTTCCGGGTTAAGCGGACATTGTTTCAAGAAGCAGTGCGGCTTGGTTGGGTCGTATTTCGGTGGACGCATGGCTCTCGACCTTCGCCTTTCCTGAGTCCGTCGGAGTTGCAACGACAAGACTGTAGCTACCGATTGGGGAGAAGAAAATTAGAGAGAGATTTTTTAAGATATGAATGTTCTAGACATGTTTCATGGGAACGCTGCAAGAACAGTAATGTGTCCAGTTTTCCGTGGGTTAGGAGAATATTCCATCAACGTCCCACAAAACATACACAGAACTTGGATGCCATGTTCTCAGAATATAAGATATTAACGTTCTTACCTAACGTTTCATAGTAACTTTGCGAAAACATTTCTGTGTATCAGTTGTCAGGACGTCGCCTGATGGTCCCAAGGAAACGCCCCCCCCCACACACACACACACACACACACACACACACACAAAAAAGGTTTCATTACACATCAAGCCCTGTTACTGTTGCCGAGTCAATGAACTATAACTACACTAGCCCAATAAGCACATGCTCTAGGTACTGTATATCCCTTATTGGGACAGTGGTTCAGGCATTAGTCATTGGTGCTGGTGGCCTGACTTTCAGACCTGCTAGGGGAGTCACCCTACTCTCACATTTTTTAGCAATCTTAATGTAATTATTTGGCAACAGTTAAAACACACCTATCTGACCTAATTACAATTAATTTCTCATTGACACATGTTTGTTCTACATGAAATATGTGGTGTTAGATTTAAAAAAGACGATAGTGTTCTCTTTGAGATGCTCAGCTACATACAATTAATAAATACTGATAATTGAATGTGGTCATAATTCGTGCTCAAGGGGAAATCCTATGGATTCCCATCTTTCAATGAGAAACTAATTTTATTAGATCAGATAGGTGTGTTGTGTAACTGTTAACAAATAATGACATTAAAGAGCAAATGCCCCTAAAAACGTATAATTTTGGAAACAGCCTATGTGGCATCGATATGAGTTCAAAACATTTATTCTACCTTTTTGTCATAAAGTCAGTCTTATCCAAAACAGAGTTTGTGAGACTTGTGGTTGTGACTGCATCACAACATCAATTAAGGTTGGGTTTTCTTCAATCCTACCCACATGCCCACAGCTGGCATCTATAAATTACACAATGTACATGGGACAATATGTTAAAATTCCAAGTGCTCCAAGTTTCAATGACTTAAAAACCTCAAACCAACTATAAATTGTAGAAATTCATATACATATATTGAAAGAATTTCATGAGAAAACTAAAAGGTGTGCAACATGAAAATATTGTCTAATTTACATTGTGTAATTTATTGACGGTCCCTAACTAGCCCCTGAGGCAGGCTATCCAAAGTCAAACTTTGCCACAATGTACACCAGCCGGCTGAAGCTAATTGGCAAAATAATTTCTCTATTCCCACTTGTGAACACACACACGAAACACCCATATCAAACCACAACCTGAAACCAACTCATGTTGGAATGGTTGCTAGAATTTCTTAATGAACCAAATCCATAACAATGCCAAATTAGGAAGTGCAGGCCCTTTTAACATGTTTTGCTAAGGATGTGAGAGTACAGCAAATCCCCTAGCGGGTCTCAAACCTAGACCACCAGCATCAATGAAGGACACCCTAACCACTGTCCCAATAAGGGATATCCCTAGGACATGTGCTTATTGGGCCTGTATAGTTAGGCCCTGTCCAGAAGAAACCCTAATCCCACCTCCCTAGGCTCTTGTCGAGAGCTTCAAGTTCCTCTGTGTCCACATCTCTACGGAACTATCACGGTCCACACACATCAACACAGTCGTGAAGAGGGTACCCCAACTCCTCTTTCCCCTTCGGAGACTGGAAAGATTTGGCATGGGCCCTCAGATCCTCAAAAAGTCCTACAGCTGCACCATTAAGAGCATCTTGACTGGCTGCGTCACCGCTTGGTATGGCAGCTGCTTGGCATCTGACCGCAAGGCGCTACAGAGGGTAGTTTATCAGTATATCCCTGTCAACCAGGACCTCTATAACAGGCAGTGTCCGAGGAAGGCCCAAAAAATTGTCAAAGACTCCAGCCACCCAAGTCAGAGTGTTCTCTCTTCTACCGCACGGCAAGCGGTACCGATGCACCAAGGCTGGAAACAACAGGACCCTGAACAGCTTCTACCCCCAAGCTATAAGACTGCTACATAGTTAGTTAAATAGCTAACCAATAGCTACCCAGAACAACCTGCATTGACTCTTTTTGCACTAGATCTTTTGACTTATCACATAGGTTGCTGTTACTGTTTATTATCTATCCCATTGCCTAGTCACTTTATCCCTACCTATATGTACATATCTACCTCAATTACAAGTCAGCTCAGTGCTGTTACCCCATCTATATAGCCAAGTTATATATGTATATATATATATATATATATATATATATATATATATATATATATATAATTATTTTTTTTCTGCATTGTTGCGAAGTAAGCATTTCACTGTTAGTCTACACCTGTTGTTTACGGAGCATTTTGTAGATCTGATAGGTGTAAGGCTGTAAGCAATAGGGTGAAAACACTTCGAAGTAGATCTCAGCTCTGTTAAAAGTACACAAAAAAGACTACTTTTATTTATTATAGTCATTCAGGTGTATCGTTAAAACAGGTTAATATTCATCAGCAATAGACAACGATGCAGAAAGCCCTTAAATTGCTGAAATAAGTTAATCAAATTTAATGATGAGAGAACAGTCAAATGAACTGAGAACTGACATGTTCTGTGTATGTCTGGTGGGACGTTAATGGAATATTCTCTTAACCCTCAGAAAAGTAGACATAGGAGTGTTCTTGCAACGTCTCATTAAATGTGTCTAGAACATGAATATCTTATATTCTGAGACCATGGTAACCACGTTCTGGGTAAGTTTTGTTTGATATTAAGGGAATGATCTGCTATCTGTAATGCTAAAATAGGTTCTGAGAAAGATTTTGCTAACATAGACTAATGTTCCCCTAACTAACAGAAAAGTGGACGTTCAAACATTAGGGGAACATTACAGGTAACATTACAAAAACGTTCCCTCTCCCTAGAATTGTTAGCTAGGTGGCTTCTCTCACTTACCCACTAACATCTCGGTCATCAACTCTGTAGAACTGGGAACTGAGTTCAACTGATCCAAACCACAAACCCAGAGGAATGATTGACTACCAGTCCTGTACAGGATACACACTTGTGATACAGAAACAGTGGGGTAATGTAAGCTAATGTAAAAAAATCATATAAATTAAAGATGTCTCCTCAGGCATTTTAGAATAAGATATGCTTGTACTGGAGTGTTAAAAGACAGTAGCTTGTCAGTGAGTTACTCCTTTAGAGTTGGATCTCTCTTGTCTTAGAACATCCAAGTCAAAGTCTTACTCTCAGTCTTACTCTCAGTTCAGTGTTTCCTAATACCTATTTTGGAAGCACTTTATTTCACAGTTCTAACATAATCTTTAAAAAAACATATTCAAGACATGTGAGATCAGGAGTGGGAATCTCTGAAGCTCACCACTTCTGAGGGGCCAACGGCAGACTCACGACCCCTAGAGACAGAGAGACTGAGGAGCAGTCAAGGCAGGCGGCTAGAATTGAGCTCTCCCACAGGAGTAGAAGGAATGCCTGGTGTGTGTTGCTCTCCAGTGACTGGACCAGGCAGAATTAGAGGAGTGGAGCTAGGGACTTAGAGAGAAAGCAAGAGAGAGAGAGAGAGAGAGAGAGAGAGAGAGAGAGAGAGAGAGAGAGAGAGAGAGAGAGAGAGAGAGAAGCAGCCGCAGGCCAAGGGCATTGAGTTCCAACATATTATCACTCACTTGACAGGGTCCTCTTAGAATCAGATGGGCTGTTCAGAGAGACAGCAGATTTAGGGAGGGGAGGGAGGAGTCTGTTCGTAAAATTTGGGTGGGGGGATTTTTAACTAGAAGGATCTTTAATTAGAAAAAGCATTTATTAACAAAAGGTGAACAAATACACTATATATACAAAAGGATGTGGGCAAGGCCTCCCGAGTGGCGCAGCGGTCTTAATCAAATCAAATTCAATTTTATTTGTCACATACACATGGTTAGCAGATGTTAATGCGAGTGTAGCGAAATGCTTGTGCTTCTAGTTCCGACAATGCAGTAATAACCAACAAGTAATCTAACAATTCCAAAACTACTGTCTTATACACACAAGTGTAAGGGGATAAAGAATATGTACATAAAGATATATGAATGAGTGATGGTACAGAGCGGCATAGGCAAGATGCAGTAGGTGGTATCGAGTACAGTATATACATATGAGATGAGTATGTAAACAAAGTGGCATAGTTAAAGTGGCTAGTGATACATGTATTACATAAAGATGCAGTAGATGATATAGAGTACAGTATATACGTATACATATGAGATGAATAATGTAGGGTATGTAAACATTATATTAGGTAGCATTGTTTAAAGTGGCTAGTGATATATTTTACATAATTTCCCATCAATTCCCATTATTAAAGTGGCTGGAGTTGAGTCAGTGTGTTGGCAGCAGCCTCTCAATGTTAGTGGTGGCTGTTTAACAGTCTGATGGCCGTGAGATAGAAGCTGTTTTTCAGTCTCTCAGTCCCAGCTTTAATGCACCTGTACTGACCTCGCCTTCTGGATGATAGCGGGGTGAACAGGCAGTGGCTCGGGTGGTTGTTGTCCTTGATGATCTTTATGGCCTTCCTGTAACATCAGGTGGTGTAGGTGTCCTGGAGGGCAGGTAGTTTGCCCCGGTGATGCGTTGTGCAGACCTCACTACCCTCTGGAGAGCCTTACGGTTGTGGGCGGAGCAGTTGCCGTACCAGGCGGTGATACAGCCCGCCAGGATGCTCTCGATTGTGCATCTGTAGAAGTTTGTGAGTGCTTTTGGTGACAAGCCGAATTTCTTCAGCCTCCTGAGGTTGAAGAGGCGCTGCTGCGCCTTCTTCACGATGCTGTCTGTGTGGGTGGACCAATTCAGTTTGTCTGTGATGTGTACGCCGAGGAACTTAAAACTTGCTACCCTCTCCACTACTGTTCCATCGATGTGGATAGGGGGGTGTTCCCTCTGCTGTATCCTGAAGTCCACAATCATCTCCTTAGTTTTGTTGACATTGAGTGTGAGGTTATTTTCCTGACACCACACTCCGAGGGCCCTCACCTCCTCCCTGTAGGCCGTCTCGTCGTTGTTGGTAATCAAGCCTACCACTGTTGTGTCGTCCGCAAACTTGATGATTGAGTTGGAGGCGTGCGTGGCCACGCAGTCGTGGGTGAACAGGGAGTACAGGAGAGGGCTCAGAACGCACCCTTGTGGGGCCCCAGTGTTGAGGATCAGCGGGGTGGAGATGTTGTTGCCTACCCTCACCACCTGGGGGCGGCCCGTCAGGAAGTCCAGTACCCAGTTGCACAGGGCGGGGTCGAGACCCAGGGTCTCGAGCTTGATGACGAGCTTGGAGGGTACTATGGTGTTAAATGCCGAGCTGTAGTCGATGAACAGCATTCTCACATAGGTATTCCTCTTGTCCAGATGGGTTAGGGCAGTGTGCAGTGTGGTTGAGATTGCATCGTCTGTGGACCTATTTGGGCGGTAAGCAAATTGGAGTGGGTCTAGGGTGTCAGGTAGGGTGGAGGTGATATGGTCCTTGACTAGTCTCTCAAAGCACTTCATGATGACGGAAGAGAGTGCTACGGGGCGGTAGTCGTTTAGCTCAGTTACCTTAGCTTTCTTGGGAACAGGAACAATGGTGGCCCTCTTGAAGCATGTGGCAACAGCAGACTGGGATAGGGATTGATTGAATATGTCCGTAAACACACCAGCCAGCTGGTCTACGCATGCTCTGAGGGCGTGGCTGGGGATGCCGTCTGGGCCTGCAGCCTTGCGAGGGTTAACACGTTTAAATGTTTTACTCACCTCGGCTGCAGTGAAGGAGAGGCCGCATGTTTTGGTTGCAGGCCGTGTCAGTGGCACTGTATTGTCCTCAAAGCGGGCAAAAAAGTTATTTAGTCTGCCTGGGAGCAAGACATCCTGGTCCGTGACGGGGCTGGTTTTCATTTTGTAGTCCGTGATTGACTGTAGACCCTGCCACATACCTCTTGTGTCTGAGCCGTTGAATTGAGATTCTACTTTGTCTCTATACTGACGCTTAGCTTGTTTGATTGCCTTGCGGAGGGAATAGCTACACTGTTTGTATTCGGTCATATTTCCGGTCACCTTGCCCTGATTAAAAGCAGTGGTTCGCGCTTTCAGTTTCACGCGAATGCTGCCATCAATCCACGGTTTCTGGTTTGGGAATGTTTTAATCGTTGCTATGGGAACGACATCTTCAACGCACGTTCTAATGAACTCGCACACCGAATCAGCGTATTCGTCAATGTTGTTGTCTGACGCAATACGAAACATATCCCAGTCCACGTGATGGAAGCAGTCTTGGAGTGTGGAATCAGATTGGTCAGACCAGCGTTGAACAGACCTCAGCGTGGGAGCTTCTTGTTTTAGTTTCTGTCTGTAGGCAGGGATCAACAAAATGGAGTCGTGGTCAGCTTTTCCGAAAGGAGGGCGGGGCAGGGCCTTATATGCATCGCGGAAGTTAGAATAGCAGTGATCCAAGGTTTTTCCAGCCCTGGTTGCGCAATCTGCTGATACAATTTAGGGAGTCTTGTTTTCAGATTAGCCTTGTTAAAATCCCCAGCTACAATGAATGCAGCCTCAGGATGTATGGATTCCAGTTTGCAAAGAGTCAAATAAAGTTCGTTCAGAGCCATCGTTGTGTCTGCTTGGGGGGGAATATATACGGCTGTGATTATAATCGAAGAGAATTCCCTTGGTAGATAATGCGGTCGACATTTGATTGTGAGGAATTCTAAATCAGGTGAACAGAAGGACTTGAGTTCCTGTATGCTTTTGTGACCACACCACGTCTCGTTAGCCATAAGGCATACGCCCCCGCCCCTCTTCTTACCAGAAAGATGTTTGTTTCTGTCGGCGCGATGCGTGGAGAAACCAGCTGGCTGCACCGACTCCGATAGCGTCTCTCCAGTGAGCCATGTTTCCGTGAAGCAAAGAACGTTACAGTCTCTGATGTCCCTCTGGAATGCTACCCTTGCTTGGATTTCATCAACCTTGTTGTCAAGAGACTGGACATTGGCGAGAAGTATACTGGGGAGTGGTGCACGATGAGCCCGTCTCCGGAGTCTGACCAGAAGACCGCTACGTTTCCCTCTTTTACGAAATCGTTTTTTTGGGTTGCCGGCTGGGATCCATTCCGTTGTCCTGGGTGAAAGGCAGAACACAGGATCCGCTTTGCGAAAGTCATATTCTTGGTCGTACTGATGGTGAGTTGACGCTGCTCTTATATTCAGTAGTTCTTCTCGACTGTATGTAATGAAACCTAAGATGACCTGGGGTACTAATGTAAGAAATAACACGTAAAAAAAACAAAAAACTGCATAGTTTCCTAGGAACAAGAAGCGAGGCGGCAATACCTATGTGAGAATGCTGTTCATCGACTACAGCTCGGCATTCAACAGGGGGTCTCGACCCCGCCCTGTGCAACTGGGTACTGGACTTCCTGACGGGCCGCCCCCAGGTGGTGAGGGTAGGCAACAACATCTCCACCCCGCTGATCCTCAACACTGGGGCCCCACAAGGGCAAAGCAAGCAAAAAAGTTGTTTAGTTTGTCTGGGAGCAAGAAATCGTGGTCTAATTTTCTTTTTGTAGTCTGTGATTGACTGTAGACCCTGCCACATACCTCTTGTGTCTGAGCCGTTGAAAAGCAACTCTACTTTGTCTCTATACTGACGCTTAGCTTGTTTGATTGCCTTGCGGAGGGAATATCAACACAGTTTGTATTGGGTCATGTTTGTCGCCTTGCCCTGATTAAAAGCAGTGGTTCGAGCTTTCAGTTTTGCGAGAATGCTGCCATCAATCCACGGTTTCTGGTTGGGGAAGGTTTTAATAGCTGCTGTGGGTAGAACATCACCGATGCACTTGCTAATAAACTCGCTCACCGAATCAGCTTATTCATCAATGTTATTGTCCAATGCTGTGTGGAACATATCACAGTCCACGTGATTGAAGCAATCTTGAAGCGTGGAATCCGATTGGTCGGACCAGCATTGACCAGACCTGAGCACGGACGTTTCCTGTTTTAGTTTCAGTCTATAGGCTGGGAGCAACAAAATGGAGTCGTGGTCAGATTTTCCGACAGGAGAGTGGGGGAGGGCTTTGTATGCGTTGCGGAAGTTAGAGTAACAATGATCCAGGGTTTTGCCAGCCTGTGTCCCGCATTCACTATGCTGATAACGTTTGTTTTTATTTTTTATTTTGTGGGGGGGGGGCCTATTTGGGAGGTGCGTAAGGATGGTAGATCTGGATACAGGAAGGAGGGTAGCACAGCCTAAAAGTTACAACTCTTAAAAACGTATATAATATAGTGCAATAAGGAAACTAGAATGGTTTTTAAAAATTCGGAGAAAATAGCACCCTTAAATCAGCTTAAAATCAAAGTCACTAACAGCCGGAAATTATGATTGATGCGCCGATGATGATGATCTGCTTCTGTGATGTACTGCTACCAATGAATGAATGAATAAATGGATGGATGGATGGATGATAACTACATTTCTCAGGTCTCGTGCACGTCACACTCGCACCCCGAGTTGGCGTATGCCTAATTTTTTTGTGTAAAGGTTTGTTTATGGTTAGCGCTGAAAAGTCAAAAGCGTAATGGTGGTTGGACAGCCTCTGATGACAATTAATGGCAGAAGTGGATTTGTTGTTTGAGTCTTATGGAGCGTTCAGTAAAGTGTGTGGAAGTGAGTTGAAGTCTGACTGGAAAATTGAGAAAAAGGGATAAAGTTGCAAATAAAGTTGAGGCTCGGTCTAATCCCACTGGGAAAGAACTGGTTGCATCAACGTTGTCATGTCATTTGAACAAAAAAGTTCAAAGTTGTGATGACGGTTTTTGGGTGGGGGGGGGTTCACGTGGAATTAACTTTATATGGCAACTGAACCAAATGTAAATCAAAACTAGACATTGAAAGGACATCTTTGCCCAGTGCTATGTTGCCTCATTCCTTGTTAGAGTTCGATTCATCGATAAGGATGCATTTTTGGGAGACCCAATTGCTGTTGCACAGATGGTGGAGGACGCACTGCGGTTAGGTGGAGGACGCACTGGGGTTGAGTCGGCCAGCATTACCAGGAATGTTATGGTGTTTATTTTTCATAAGAACAAAAGGAAAGTGCATTGTGGCTGGGGAAATTATGGGAGTATGAAGTGGAAAGCTTTGACTTTCTGAGCAGGGCATCGGCAAAAGGTGTAATCTCTGGCGTCTCGGTGGAAATTGAGGCTCAATGTCATAATCACCATGTACCAGGTCCGGGAGTAGTGGAGGCACGTCCCTTGAACTTTATGGTGGATGGAAGGAAGAAGGAAAACCTACCCGTGTTATTGCTATTTGATGAAGAGTTTCTCCCGAAACATGAAAAGCTGGGGTATATGAGATACGCAGTGAAAGCTTTTTCGTTCCGTTGCAACGTCGTAATTACAAAAAGTTTGGCGATGTGGTAGGTGTGTGCAGACGGAATAAATATGTTGTTGAAGAGTTAGTGGATACACGATGATGCAATTGTGGTGGGAACCATGTTCCCGAGTTTAGGATGGCCCTGTAAGGGTGAAGGAGGTCGAAATAGCAAGAATCAGGGCTGTCCAGCAGGTCTCATATGTGGAGGCAGTGCAAATTTGGGGTGGCAGGTAGCCTAGTGGTTAGAGCATTGGGCCAGTAACCGAAAGGTTCCTGGATTGAATCCCAGAGCGGTCAAGGCAGCCCCTGAACAAGGCAGCTAACCCACAGTTCCCTGGTAGGCCAACATTTTGCAGGGAATACGGTCTGAAGATCCCTCTTAGACCCCAGAGCCTGTAGGGATATGCGTATGCATTTTAATCTGAATAAATTAGTACATAGATTTTTTTGTGTATGTTCGATTTTTTTCCTCACCCTTTCCGTATTTCCCCGTGCTTTTTCTGCGTTAAAGTTCCCCAGTTTTCACCCCACACAGTAGGTGGCGGCATAATACCAGAGCAGCAACCTATGACGAGCTAGCGAAAATAGCATCAAATCTAACTACACCTTCGGAAAGAGTACGGGGTGAAACAAGTTAAGAAACCTAAGCTAAATTGCTCGCCGCCAAAATGCAGATAACATTAAAAACTCTCCAACAGCAGACATTTAAAATCGACATAGACGCAGAGGAGACGGTGAGTTGAAACCATGCATTTGTTGGAGGGGTGGAGGACTTCGTCTAACTTACCGTTGCGTTGGCTAACAAGCTAAGCTAACGTGCATTCTTAGCTAGTTTGACATGGCTGGCTAACGTTAGCAAAGCAACTTCAACATGTTTAAGTCCCCAGTCAAGTAACTAGATAACGTTGGTAAGTTTCTTAGTAACGTTACTTAACAAAGTAGGTTGTTCGTTACTGCAAATACACCCATTGTGATTTTATGTTGGCAAAAACTGGTAGTGGTAGTGTACGCGGTAGCTGACTAATGCTAGCATTAGCTGGTAAGTGTTGGTAGTTAGCTATCTAATTGTCTCAAGTTTCTCAACCCCAACTAATTGTTAGCTAACTAGCAATGGCTAATTCAATAACTTTTGCCATGGATAGCCACAGTGTGCTCTAACGATATATTTATTCAAAACGACAACTTTCGAGTTTAGCGTAGTTAGCTAGCTCCCTAACGTTAGCTAGCTAAACAGCTGCTGCCTCACGTGTCTTATGAAGCAGTTGGATAGTTTATTAGCTAACCTAGCTAAATGTTGATAATCCAAATAATTGATCCATATAACGTTACTGTAGCGATCTAACTTCGTTTGACACCCCCGTAGCTGGCTAGATACTGTCGGCATTTGGTTGTTATTAGCGAGGCGAATATTAGCTAACGTTAGCGGACGTCGTTATCTAACGTTAGTGCAGAGACCTCTCCTCAGCCCGAGTCATTGACAGTGGCCTATTGGTGTGACCCAGAATTCTGAGAAGTTGTCAATCATAAACTGTTTTTATTTTAGGCAGTGTGTAGTTAGTTGCCAAGTATTAGTATTATAAGACCTCTCTCAGAGAACTCGGGCACCCGACTTTGAATTGTTTAATTGGTTTCTTAGCTATCTCTTTTAGCCTAATCATCAGCCATTTAACCAGTAAACTGATACATATCATATGCTTCTCGCAATGGACTTCGTTCTCTTTATGATTTGTCTGTCGTCTTCTCTCTCTTTACAGGTAAAAACCTTAAAGGAAAAAATTGAGAATGAGAAGGGAAAAGATGGTTTTCCGGTTGCTGGACAAAAGTTGATATATGCAGGTACAGTTTCAGTCTTGTATTCCCCTGCTCTCTCTTTTGTCTGACAGTTTGATGAGGACGGATAGAAATGCATAGGTCGTTGCGCTGTCACAATATAATTACATGTCTGTGTTGGCTTGTCCTGTGGCATCTCAATGTTTTCATGTAATTATGTTACGGGAATGCAGATTGCAGCAATAGTGTTCAATCTGTGTATGTGGCATGCTAATGTTTCTTCACCACTATGAATGAACCTTATAGGTGATGGGATGGGTTTCTGGCAATTTCAATGGCAAAGAATGTCAGGGTTATTGTGGAATTGTCGGTTGATGAATTCATATCTTCATGTTTGTTGCTTGAAGGGAAAATCCTAAATGATGACACAGCCCTCAAGGAGTATAAGATTGATGAGAAGAACTTTGTGGTCGTCATGGTGGCAAAGGTAAGGGATTAGAAACGTTGCGATTTGTCCATGAAATTACATGCCTTTCATTGGGGTGGAGACCTGAATACATAACATACGCTTCACTATTTTCAAATCCATCATAAACATGCTACACACACACACACACACACAGTGACAACCACTGATAGTGGCAGATGGACTTAATTAACTTTCCATGTCATTGGACGTGTGTGTAGCTTGTGTGTGTGTGCATCTTGAAGCAATATTTTCCCAGGCCTGTCACATGCACCTCAATATCACTAAGAAGACAGGCAGAATGCAGATTAAATCCCACTGTGCGGAGTGGATTGCAATCTGTTACATCTCCGCTCACAGGTGCAGCAACAGTTCATGTAATGGAGTTTCTCACTGCAGAGCTACAATATGTGCCTTCTGCACAGTTTGAATGTCTATAATAGAGGTCGACCGATTATGATTTTTCAACACGGATACCGATTATTGGAGGACAAATAAAATGATGCCGATAAATTATTATTAATTTTTTTAAATGTTTGTTTTCTAAATAAAATAATGTTTTTTTACATTTGTAATAATGACAATTACAACAATACTGAATTAACACTTTTTAACTTAATACATTTTTTTTTTAAATCATGAAACATGTTCAATTTGGTTTAAATAATACAAAAACAAAGTGTTGGAGAAGTAAAAGTGCAATATGTGCCATATAGAAAAGCTAATGTTTGAGTTCCTTGCTCAGAACATGAGAATATATGAAAGTTAGTGGTTCCTTTTAACATGAGATTTCAATATTCCAAGGTAAGAGGTTTTAGGTTGTAGTTAATATAGTATTTATAGGACTATTTCTCTCTATACCATTTGTATTTCATATACCTTTGACTATTGGATGTTCTTATAGGCACTATAGTATTGCCAGTGTAACAGTATAGCTTCCGTCCCTCTCCTCGCACCTACCTGGGCTCGAACCAGGAACACATCGACAACAGCCACTCTCGAAGCAGCGTTACCCATCGCTCCACAAAAGCCGCGGCCCTTGCAGAGCAAGGGGAATAACTGCTCCAAGTTTCAGAGCGAGTGACGTTTGAAACGCTATTATTGCGCACCCCGCTAACTAGCTAGCCATTTCACATCTGTTACACCAGCCATTAGGCTCATAGGCTTGAAGTCATAAACGGCGCTGTGCTTGCGAAGAGCTGCTGGCAAACACACGAAAGTGCTGTTTGAATGAATGCTTACGAACCTGCTGCTGCCTACCATCGCTCAGTCAGACTGCTCTATCGAATCATAGACTTAGTTATAACACACAGAAATACGAGACTTTGGTCATTAATATGATCAAATCCGGAAACTATCATTTCGAAAACAAAACGTTTATTATTTCAGTGAAATACGGAACCGTTCGGTATTTTATCTAACGGTTGGCATCCATAAGTCTAAATATTCTTGTTACATTGCACAACCTTCAATGTAATGTCATAATTACGTAAAGTTCTGGCAAATTAGTTCGCAATGAGCTAGGCTGCCCAAACTGTTGCATATACCCTGACTCTGCGTGCAATGAACGCAAGAGAAATGACACCATTTCACCTGGTTAATATTGCCTGCTAACCTGGACTTCTTTTAGCTAAATATGCAGGTTTAAAAAATATATACTTCTGTGTGTTGATTTTAAGAAGGGCATTGGTGTTTATGGTTAGGTGCATCGATTATATGCAACGCAGGACACGCTAGATAAACTAGTAATATCCTCAACCATGTGTAGTTATAACTAGTGATTATGATTGATTGATTGTTTTTTATAAGATAAGTTTAATGCTAGCTAGCAACTTACCTTAGCTTCTACTGCATTTGCATAACAGGCAGTCTCCTTGTGGAGTGCAATGAGAGGCAGGTGGTTATAGTGTTGGACTAGGTAACTGTAAGTTTGCAAGATTGGATCACCCGAGCTGACAAGGTGAAAATCTGTCGTTCTGCCCCTGAACAAGGCAGTTAACCCACCGTTCCTAGGCCGTCATTGAAAATAGGAATGTGTTATTAACTGAGTTGCCTAGTTAAATAAAGGTATAAAAAAACATCTAAATAAAACAAAATGTAAAAATCTGCAAAATCGGCGCCCAAAAATACCGATTTCCGATTGTTATGAAAACTTGAAATCGGCCCTAATTAATCGGCCATTCTGATTAATCGGTCAACCTCTAGTCTATAGTGATAATTGGCAAGAGGCTGTGGCCTTCAGATTCCTGTTTGTTGGTGTGTGGAATCTTGAATCTTTTTAAAGCTGCATTATGTTATTTTGATATTTTCTTTGTTCAAATGCTCCAAGTCGGTAGTGGTCATCAAGTGTGATTCACCAGTAACAATATTGTGCCTCCAGCCTACCTGAACCGCTTGTATTCGATTTCTCTGTCAGGTTGTTTTTTCCCGACAGATTTAGTGCTGTGCGTAATGAATGACGAGTTTCCGCCACAAGTTCATTGACTGAGACAGGTGGAAAAGCTAAATTGCGTACTCTTAGCGTTATCTCGTCTCCTTCTCAAAACCCATTGGATGAAAAAGCCAGAGGTCCCGCCCCTCTGACCTTCTCCACCAATGGGTTTTGAGAAGGAGACGACAACACAAGGAGGAGTAAGCTATTGAGAGAATCTGCAACTGAAGAGAAAAGGGACGTCTATGTCCACACTTCACTAGTGGAGATGTATGACAGATGTGGGGAGCGAACGACATGTCCCTATAACCCAAAGTAACATGGAACTTTGGAGAGCCAGCAGGGAAAACAAAAGAGCCCGGGGCAAAGACGAGAGTGGGCCAAGACGAGAGTGAACCTCGGATTTGTGCTTACAAACTGGAGAGGGCTAGCTCCATTGCTAAGGGATTCAAAACCGACCAAGATATTTTTCTGCTGAAACAGTAAGACATAGTTAGCTTGCTAATATATAATTCTAGATATAAAGTAATATGTCTCTTTAGCTATTTAGTTGTAAATATGTATGCAAGTGTTATAGCTACCATTGATTACTTGTTTTCAAGCCACATTGGCAGCTAGCTAGTTTGACTAGCTACGTTGTTTGCTAGTTGATTGCGCCATTGGTTTGTTTCATTTGTATAAACTGTTGCTTTACTATTTAGTTGTAATAAGCTATGACTATTCCTTTGACCTTGTGTTATTTCTGATGTCTGAAAGCCACCCATCTGATTAGCTAGCTAGCTTCTTCACACTACTGTACTGGCACAGAATAGCCATGATCATTATTTGACAACAAAGCTCTAGATAGAAAATATTGTCAAACCAACATTTTGCTGCATTTTCAGTTATGAAAGGGATCAATCGACATCAACGCCTACCAAAAGTTGTCTTTCCAGCGCCATCATTGTTGAGTATTGCCGCAGACTCAGATCAGTAAGCAAAAACTTTAGCAAGGACAACAGTATTTCCCCTAGCTGGCCAAGATTTGACCTAATAATACAGTGGACATCTTCTAGTGATGGGTATCTACACTGAACAAAAATACAAATGCAACATGACACACTTCCAAAGATTTTACAGAGTTACAGTTCATATAAGGAAATCAGTCAATTGAAATAAATTCATTAGAACCTAATCTATGGATTCCACATATCTGGGAATACAGTTAAGCATCTGTATTCAGACCCTTTGCTATGAGACTCGAAATTGAGCTCAGGTGCCTCCTGTTTCCATTGATCATCCTTTAGATGTTTCTAAAACTTTATTGGAGTCCACCTGTGGTAAATTCAAATGATTGGGCTTGATTTGGAAAGGCACACAACTGTCTGTTAAAAGCACAACAGCACGCTTGGAGTTGGCCAAAAGGCACCTAAAGAACTCTGACCATGAGAATTTAGATTCTGGTCTGTTAAAACCAAGATTGAACTCTTTGGCCTAAATACCAAGTGTCTGGAGGAAACTGGCACCATCCCTTACGGTGAAGTATGGTGGTGGCAGCATCATGCTGTGGGGATGTTTTTCAGCGGAGCGCTCAGGACCTCAGACTGGGGCAAAGGTTCACCTTCCAAGAGGACAACAACCCTAAGCACACAGTCAAGACAACACAGCTGTGGCTTCAGGACAAGTCTCAATGTCCTTGAGTGGCCCAGCTAGAACCCGGACTTGAACCCTATAGAACATTTTTGGAGAGACCTGAAAATGGCTGTGCAGCGACGCTTCCCATCCAACCTGACAGAGCTTGAGATGATCTGCAGAGAAAGAATGGGAGAAACTCCCCAAATACAGGTGTGCCAGGCTTGTACCATCATACCCAAAATAACTCAAGGCTGTAGTCGCTGCCAAAGGTGCTTCAACAAAGTACTGTGTAAAGGGTCTGAATACTTATGTAAATGTCATATTTCAGTTTTTATTTTTTTATAAATTAGCAAAAAGTTCAACCTGTTCTTGCTTTGTCATTATGGGGTATTGTGTGTGTGTGTGTCAATATATATTGATGAGGGAACTTTACATTTTTTAATCAATTGTAGAGTAAAGCTGTAACGTAACAAAATGTGGAAAAAGTCAAGTGGTCTGAAAACATTCTAAAGGCACTGTATGCCTTAACATGTAGGGGCGTGGATTAAAAAAAAAAGTCAGTGTCTGGTGTGACCACCATTTGCCTCATGCAGTGTGACACATCTCCTTCACATAGAGTTGATCAGGCTGTTTGATTATGGCCTGTGGAATGTTCTCACTCCTCTTCAATGGCTGTGCGAAGGTTCTGGATATTGGCGGGAACTGGAACATGCTGTCGTACATTTTCATCCAGAGCATCCCAAACCTGCTCAATGGGTGACATGTCTGAGTATGCAGGCCATGGAACGGGGACATTTTCTGCTACCAGAAATTGTGTACAGGTCCTTAATGCACGGCCCCATGTAGCATCATGAGGTGATTGCGGTGGATGAATGGCACGACAATGGGACTCAGGTTCTCATGACTGTGTCTCTGTGCATTCAAATTGCCAAAGATTAAAATGCAACTGTGTTTGTTGTCCGTACAAAGAAATACATTGAAGCATTTGCGAATGCGACACCCTAGGCTGGTAGGGAGTGAGGGACATTAAGCGCTTAGAATTTTTTATGTTTTTTTTTTCTATTAAATCATTAAGTCTATAAATTGCGCATGTAGGCTATGACTTAGAATTAAATACAAATTAAACAAAAAATGCCTTATTAGGCTCAGTCTAGAGTGCCTTTTTGAATTCATTTTTAGAAGCATGAGTTTGGCCAGTCTATGGCTTCAGGCTCATGCGATGGTGCCTGGAGAGCAGGCCAGCAGCGGAGGATATCCTCTCCGTGCTTGCAGAGCCACTGGGGATGCTAAACACACTTTTGGCCACTCTTGTCACTCAGGGCAGGGATGCATTTTTTTATTATAAAATAAATCTATAGGTAGGTTTAAAGGTTTTTAGGCAAAATAACCCAATCAAAACGGAAAACTCCTTAAGTTGGGATATGCGCTATATTGACAATTTAGCTACCTATCTCATTCCTTTCTTTTAGCATGTGCATGTAGTAAGTAGACAATCATGCTTTCGGGAGACTGGCCTTTTCAGATTCCATTGATTCTTTAGTTGTGGACATTACATCACCGCACTCCCACTCTTGGTCATCTTTTTAAGTCACCTTGATTTTTGCACTTGTGTGTCTTCAGTTTCTTTATGAAAATAAACTACAAATGCATGCGGGGCTTAGCATGCCCTGAGCTCATGAAGTGCGCTATTTGAGGGGTCGAGAAGGCCTACCCTCCAGCCTTTAGGAGTCTTGCTCGGGGCGCTCCAGTCAAATTGGGCACGTTCTGCTTCTCACTACTCTGACTCGTACCATCTAACCACTAGTAACCTTGAAACACAGCACTTATTAGCAGTTCAGCACATCAGCATTTCTCGCACTGTTACACAAAATCAAGATAAACCTTTAGCATCGTAGACATTGAATGTCTGTAACCAAACTGACAAACTCTGTTGGCAGATTGTAGTTCTAGCTAGCCACATGCTAACCAGAGTGATACTAATAGCAGCAGTAAATTCAGATAATGGCTAACAAACATTGTCCTACCATCAATTTTCCATCCCCAGGACTGCCACGCAGAAGAAATATCAGCCTGTACGAGATTGAACTTACCTCAAATTTCTAGTGTTTTCTCCATTAAAACCTGTCAACGTTTCCCTTTACTGTCGGAATTGTGATCGAATCAACGTAATATTAGCCACTTTCAATGCAACGTAACAAAACAAACTATGCAAGAGATGTTGTTGTTGGCAGAAAGCATCGGAGTAGGATTCTATTGCATTGACAGGCACCACTCAAGCCCATACTCTACACAGACCGGTGCACCATACCCAATCAGCGCTACAGTAGGCCTACAGTACCAGTCAAAAGTTTGGACACACATACTTATTTAAGGGTTTTTATTTTTTGGTATTTTCTTCATTGTAGAATAATAGTAAAGACATCAAAACTATGAAATAACACACATGGAATCATGTAGTACCAAAAAGGTGTTAAACGAATCAAAATATATTTGAGATTCTTCAAAGTAACCAGCCTTTGCCTTGATGAGCTTTGCACACTCTTTGCATGGTCTCAACCAGCTTCATGAAGTAGTCACCTGGAATGCATTTCAATTGACAGGTGTCCCTTAAATTAATTTGTGGAAGTTCTTTCCTTTTTAATGTGTTTGAGCCATTCAGTTGTGTTGCAACAAGGTAGGGGCGGTATACAGAAGATAGCCCTATTTGGTAAAAGACCAAGTCCATATTATGGCTAGAAAAGCTCAAATAAGCAAAGAGAAATTATAGTATCATTCTTTAAATACATGGTCAGTCAATAACAAAAATGTCAAGAACTTTGAAAGTTTCTTCAAGTGCAGTTGCAAAAACCATCAAGCACTGATAACTGGCTCTCATGAGGACCGCCACAGGAAAGGAAGACCCAGAGTTACCTCTGCTGCAGAGGATAAGTTCATTAGTTAACTGCACCTCAGATTCCAGCCAAATAAATGCTTCAGAGTTCAAGTAACAGACACATCTCAACATCAACTGTTCAGAGGAGACTGCGTGAATCAGGCCTTCATGGTCGAATTGCTGCAAAGAAACCAGTACAGGAGGACACCAATAAGAAGAGACTTGGTTGGGCCAAGAAACACGAGCAATGGACGTTAGGCCGATGGAAATTTGTCATTTGGTCTGATGAGTCCAAATTGGAGATTTTGGGTTCCAACCGCTGTGTCTTTGTGAGACGCAGAGTAGGTGAACGGATGATCTCCGTGTGGTTCCCACCGTGAAGCATGGAGGAGAAGGTGTATTGGTGCTTTGCTGGTGACCCTGTCTGATTTATTTTGAATTCAAGGCACATTCTGCAACGATGCGCCATCCAATCTGGTTTGCGCTTAGTCCCACTCATTTGTTTTTCAACAGGACAATGACCCAATACACCTTCAGACTGTGTAAGGGCTATTTGACCAAGATATGGAGTGCTGCATCAGATGACCTGGTCTCCACAATCACCTGACTTCTATCCAATTGAGATGGTTTGGGATGAGTTGGACCACAGAGTGAAGGAAAAGCAACCAAGTAACCAAAAGCAACAAGTGCTCAGTATTTGTGGGAACTCCTTCAAGACTTGGAAAAGCATTCCATGTGAAACCTGGTTGAGTGAATGCCAAAAGTGTGCAAAGCTGTCATCAAGGCAACGGGTGGCTACTTCAAATCAAATCAAATTTTATTTGAAGAATCTCAAATATAAAATATATTTATATATTTTTTTAATGGTTACTGAATTAAGAGTTATGTTTAGTTATGTCACTGTTCTACAATGTAGAAAATAGTTAAAAATAAAGAACTAATGAGTAGGTGTCAACTTTTGACTGGTACTGTATATGCAAGTACACCATTGCCATATGTGGATCTGTGCCATTCACTTTGAACTGGATTGCTTTTTTACAGCATGAGCAGTCATGAGTAGATGCTTTTGTTTTGAGATCAGAGTTAAATGTAAGCGATGTGCACATTTGACCTTTTCATATCCTTAGCTAATTAGTGAGTTATTAGCCAAGTTATAGATCATTTGTAGTCAACAATGTGGGAGTGATTGCTTCCGACAAAGAGCACCAAACGTGTTAATTTTAGACATCTTTGAAAGCGAGTCGGGTAAAGAGCTTTTCTTTGTCCTAAAGGGGCAGTGTATTTTGAGACGGGCTTGAATAAGCTAAGTAGTCAATAGGCATTTTCAGTCACCTGGTCTGAAGGACAAGTGGATAAACGGGTCAATGTCAATCCCTGTATGTTTTTAATAAAAGTAATGGAGTGTAGTCCTACATTGAACACCACTCTGGCTGCTACTGTAGGCTGAACAATAACGGCTATTTCCATGTTGGAATGTTATGTGAAGCAGTTTCTATTTATTTTTGTTGTTGATTGTATACCACTCTGGTAGGCCTACAGTATGATCAAAGAGCCACAGTTTTAAGTGGTCAAGTAAGCTACTAACTTAAAGTGAGTACTGCCTCTGTGTTCACAGTAAACGTGCGCCGGAAGTTACCATTTTCACAGTGTTCCAGTTTGTGCTCAGCAGACCTGAAATCTGCTTGGTGAGGGAAAAATGTAGGGAACATTGGCTACCATTGATATCCTGCAAGTTATATTGGCCAATAAAGCTCAGGCAGTTCAGCAAAAATAAGGACCTTGAAAATTAACAATGACATCTGATTTATGATATTTGACAATTTCTGCAAAACATGGAGTATTCTGTTGATTTTAGTTATTGTATCTGTGTGAGTGGGCCAGTTTGTTTTGCATGGCCCGGTGCACTTAGATAGCTGACTTTGTTTTTATCATCTACCAAAAACATAACATGACAACTCTTAGGGCCCTTTAGTATCTTCTTAGCCGATTTTCACATCCATCACTGAAGCCACCCGCCATGTCGTTGTAACACCGATGGTGTCAGTGGACTTGGAGCCTACATTGACTGTGGGCACAGAACCGGTTTCAGCTTCATAGCGAATCCACTGTTGGTAGCCAGTGTAATCGTTCGGGACAAAGTGAGGCCCTCATATGACTGAAGCACGAGGGGTTCCCCTGACCCAGTAAGACTTTCTTCCCCTCTTGACCAAACATGCATGCCGGTAAACAGTGTGTTGCCGCCACCAGCAGGCCGTTCCTCTCTGAATGTCAAAGCCACAGTGTATTGTTGGTATATTACTTTTTGATACATGTATTTTCGCAACTTTTTTTTCAAGTCAACATTTGCATAAATAACATTTCAAAATGTTTTTGATTATCATCAATCCACGATGCTAGGTTTGTGGAAATATATTGTGCAACCTGTTCTTTTAAATCTTCAGATGGAAAAATTTTACTTAACTCCCAGGCTGCTCATTTTGATAAGGGGCAATTCTGCCACTTTTCAGCCTCGTATTCAGCTCCGCACCAAACTAGTGTCTACAAATGTGAAAACGGAGCCTTTCTATGATCTGTGGTTAAAGATATATTAACAAAAGGTCCTAAAAAAATGTTTCTCTGTGATATCACAGGGTAGGATTAAAGTTTTAAACTGTGGTTTTTCAAAACCTAAAACACGTTTCTAGCCGTATTTCGAAGTGCTCCCCACCGCGCAAATCTGTTTTACCTTTTTGATGTCATCGGGTAGGACTTTATAACTATATTGTTGAAATGTGCCGTTTTCACATGTAGAACTGGAATTGTGCTGGAGATAATTTTCATTAGTTAGTGGTGGAATTTCCTTTTTAAGATGGCTTGCTATTTTTTTGCTACCTCAAAGTGATTAGTGGCCTAAAATGGTAATTATTACTGCCAATCGGTATTCAATGTGTCCATGTCTGTAGCCTAAATCAGATCACAGGCTTCTTACCTGACAAGCCATGTTGCTAAAATAATTTGTACTCTATCACCTATAGGCCTATGTTTTCAAGTAAAATATGCTGTTGAGCCCAACCTTGAGCACTGGACATTCCCCTTTTTCTCTATGTAGCCTAAAGCAGCCCCAGCAGCTGCCCAGCCTTCCAGTGCTACCACGACCACCACCTCCAGCACTACAGTCCCCACAGTACCCGCTGCTGCCTTGTCAGGCTCAGATAACCCACCCGAGGGGGGTAAACCAGAGGACAAACCAGCTGAGGAGAGGCCCTCCAACACCTCAGCCCCAGCATCAACTCCAACCAGGTAGGGCTGGGTCGGCAGTCAATGGCTCTCCAATTGCAAACCTATTCCGTATACACAGTGTACAAAACAAATTTAAATCTTTCCATGAGACTGTCCCAGTGAAAGCTGTGATCCCATATTGATGTCACTGGTTAAATCCACTTGAATCATTGTAGATCAAGGGGAGGAGACATGTTAAATAATGATTTTTAAGCACTGACTCAATTGAGACATGGAGTGTGCATGTGTGCCATTGATGGTGAATAGGCAAGACAAAAGATAGAAGTGCCTTTGAACGGGTAGTAAGTGCCTGGCGTTTGAACGCAGCTTGGTTTTTCATGCTCAATTTTCTGTGTGTGTCAAGAATGGTCCACCAACAAAAGGACATCCAGCCAATGCAATTGTAGGAAGCATTTGAGTCAACAGCGTCCCTGTGGATCGCTTTCAACACCTTGCCCAGACAAATTGAGGCAGCCTTACTGCCATTAGGTACCGAGATGTGATCCTCAGGGGGTGCAAGTGAATATTGAGAAGGTGTCCCTAATGTTTTGTTCACAGGCCCTGGTCTTGTTCCCTATATAGTTCACTGTTTGACCAGAGCCCTATTGCCTATAGTGCACTACCCCCCTAAATGATTGAACTACACATAGGAAGTAGGGGGTACCATTTGGGATGTAGCCACTGTTACATTTGGCCTGGGTCATTAATAGGAAGCTGCTGTTTCCAGGGTCATGTACGACGGTAGCCACATGCAAAACGTTAACTGAGATTGCATTCTTATTGGAAGTGGGGACGTTTTAGATTTCGCTAGTGTCGGTTATAGTATAATTAATATCTCCTAATGGTTGTATTTTATGAGAACAGATCATGGTAAAATGGAACCGTACTCTCATCAGCTTTATACGCCTTCTCTTTCAGTTCGTCTGGTCTCTTGGCCAATGTGAACATGTTCGAGGAGGCAACTTCTGCTCTAGGTAAATGGTCCTCCTGATATGAGTTAACCCAATTTTGTGAATGGATTATAACCTGAAAACATACTTTATCTTTTGTAGTTAGGTCTATAGCTATGTCTTAATATTGTATTCCCTGTGTGTGTGTATATATATATATATATATTTAATTAGGGCTATTCCTTTCACTTTAAAAAAAATCTATCTCTCAATCTGTTTTCATTAGGCTGTTTATCCTAGTGAATGTCATCTGAAGTTTTCAAGAGTCTCCCTGATCAAAATGGCATCTGATTGGTTGGTTGTTCTTCCTGGTCCTCAGTGACAGGCCAATCATATGAGAACATGGTGACCGAGATGATGCTGATGGGCTATGAGAGGGAGCAGGTGGTGGCATCACTCCGAGCCAGCTTCAACAACCCAGACAGAGCTGTGGAGTACCTGCTTACAGTAAGTACCTCCCATCACTCCATCCACTTCTCCAGTCTGACACCCCTTTTTTATTCTGAATGGTTTAGTCTAAAATTGATATAATATGACAGTGACCACGTTTTCATGCGCACAGTATTCCGGATAGTAGCTCGATAGTAGCTCATATTCCGCTTAAGGTATTGTTCGGGATAAGCTGTTTACATGCACCTTTTGATATCCCACTCACAAGTATCCATTAATAAACAGAATATTCCAAATTAAGTTAATATGGGTTAAATGGACTAGTAACTGAAATATGGACACTGACTGTAGGATATGGACACTGACACTGACATTACCTTATGTAGCGTAATATACAGTGCATTTAGAAAGTATTCAGACCCCTTCACTTTTTCCGCATTTTAAGTCACAGCCTTATTCTTAAATGGATTAAATAAAAAAAATCTTAATCTAAACACAATACCCCATAATGACAAAGCGGAAACAGGTTTTTAGATGTGTTTATTTTTAATAAATGTTTAAACCTCTAAAAAAAGATTTTCAAAAATATTCAGACCCTTTGCTATGAGACTCGAAATTGAGCTCAGGTGCATCCCGTCTCCGTTGATTATCCTTGAGGTGTTTCTACAGCTTGATTAGAGTCCACCTGTGGTAAATTCAATTGATTGGACATGATTTGGAAAGGCACACCCCTATCTGTATAAGGTCCCACAGTTGACAGTGCATGTCAGAGCAAAAACTGTGAAGTCGAAGGAATTGTCCGTAGAGCTCCGAGACAGGATTGTGTCAGATCTGGGGAAGTGTACCAAAAAATGTCTGTAGCATTGACGGTCCCAAAGAACACAGTGGCCTCCATCATTCTTAAATGAAAGAAGTTTGGGACCACCAAGACTCTTCTTGGAGCTGGTGGCAGGCCCATAAAGGACTCTCTGACCATTCTTTGGCCTGAATGCCATGCCTCACGTCTGGAGGAAACCTGGCACCATCCCTACGGTGAAGCATGGTGGTGGCAGCATCATGCTGTGGGGATGTTTTTCAGAGGAAGGGACTGGGAGACTAGTCAGGATCGCAGGAAAGATTGCGGGAGAAAAGTACAGAGAGAACCTAATCCACAGTGCTCAGGACAAGGCGGCATCGGTTCACCTTCCAACTGGAGAGACCTGAAAATAGTTGTGTCCCTCGACGCTCCCCATCCAACCTGACAGAGCTTGAAAGGACCTGCTGAGAAGAATGGGAGAAACTCCCCAAATACAAGGGTGCCGAGCTTGTAGCGTTATACCCAAGAAGACTCAAGGCTGTAATTGCTGCCAAAGATGCTGCAACAAAGTTCTGAGTAAAGGGTCTGAATATATATGTAAATGTGATATTTCAGGTTTTTCTTTTTTCTTTCAGCATGTCTCCCCGAAAATGTGAATGCTACTGTAATGTTGTCTTTGACACTTATGCAAGCAGACGGTAAGAACCACATAAAATATGCACCCAGACGAACTGAAGTCTTATCAGAAACGTGTTTCATTGTTTTCTCAGCTTCTAATTCACTTAAAATCAGTCAAACGGATAACTTTTGGACATTTTGCACAGGACCAATCTCTCCACTGTTTTGGAGTTATTGCATTTATTCCTTGGTCCCTAAAAGACATTCAGCAGTGTTTAACTAGATTACTAATGCATTCATTCTGTCAATGTAAGACATTATTCTGGTGAGCACTACTTTATTTAGTCTTCTGGGGCAACAATTTATGACAGAATTGAAGCTGCATGTATCTAACGATTGGCTAGTTGACAAACAAATGGCCTACAGAAATAATAATAATATTACAGCCTACAAAGTGTCAGACATAAGCAGGAAGTTGTCTAAATTTGGGGTGAAAGTAGCCAGTAGGCTATACGATCCTGCTCGGAGTATCAGCAAAATACATTATGAAGTTATGGTGGATCAAACTGTGTGGGTAGCCTACTTTTTAAAAATGATTTGTTTGAGAATCAGATAACAAAACTGAGCCTGTGCAGACTGCAAAAAAAACAGTAAATGGGATAAGATGTTTACATGCCACAGATCAGCGTGTCTTTTCCGGGTTTCTCATAACCGGGATACAAGATTTTTCGAGTTATTGTAAACGAGATCTGATGTTTGTCATCACAAATGCATAATACTCGAGTATCCCAAATAATAACGGTATATTGGTGTGCATGTTAATGTGGTCATTGACTCATTGTCCCGTGTTTTTTATTTATTTTTGTGCTCTTTGACGGTTTTCATCCATGTGTTCCTTCGAGCTGAGATGGAGCTAGATTCCTCCACCCTGTCTGGCAGCTCTAATGTATCTCCTGTGGTTGTTCTTCAGGGGATCCCAGCTGGGGAGGAGGGCCATGTGAGTGCTGACCCAGTGGTGCCCCCTGTGGGTGGAGGAACTCCAGCTCTGAACACAGGCAGTATGACCACCCCAGCCAGCACAGGCTCCCTAGCCAGCGCTGCAACAGGAGGTGTGTGTGTGCCTGCTTCTCCACTATACGCATGCAGAACAACACTTCTGTATGCAGTGCACACAGAAATAGCATTTGACGGCTTTCTATTCTTTTCCTTTGAATAATAAACAGATGCCCTATGTGCTGCACTGTATCAATTGTTCTATGCCATAAACGGTTTGGCCTACTGGAGTTTAGAACACTAGTGTGCTGCTGTGTGGAAGAGGAATGTAGAACTTTGGGAACAAAGAACATACAAAATGGACCTGTAGAAATAGAACATGGAAATGGAACATAGAACTGTGTGGATTGGAAATAGAACAGTGCCATTGTCCTTCTATGGTGTGACCTCCTATTCTCCCTCTCCTGTGTTTCCAGCCAACCCTCTGGGGTTCCTGGTTAACCAGCCCCAGTTTCTCCAGATGAGACAGATCATCCAGCAGAACCCCTCTCTGCTCCCTGCCTTACTACAGCAGATAGGGAGGGAGAACCCCCAGCTTCTGCAAGTATGGACAACCAACTCACACAAGCGCCTCGATTTATAGTCTGTCTCCGATATACTCCCGAATCTCTGGCCTCTTGATGATAGACAATTATTCCACGATTTTGTAGTTGAACTGGCTACAATGAGCAGTGAAATTGATGGAATTCTAGTCCTTCTGCCAAATACATTTGTCTGTGTCATTTAGCTCCCCAGGCCTCTCATGCATATTGAAGGAATGAGATCAGAGCCTGAAGGCATAGCAGCAGACCCCCTCTGTGATACTGTTGTGTGTCCCAAATGGTACCCTATTCTCTATATAGTGCATTACTGTTGACTAGAGCCCTATGTGAACTCTGGTCAAAAGTAATGCACTATAAAGGTAATAAGGTGCCATTTGGGAAGCAGAATGTGTTCAGCCTCAAACCAACCTCTGGTCAGCTGTAATTACCTGGGATTTATTCAATGATGTGAAATGTTCATAATGTTGTAGGTATCAAAGGTTCTTGGAACCACTGGCCTGGACTGGTGCGTTGACCAAATCTAAACCATCAGATTCATTTGTAGAGGGGCTGCACTCAATGTTGCTGGTAGAAATGTCATGTGTAGAACTGTGACTAACAGTTGGCTCATATGACACTTACCTGATCTGTACAATGCATTTCTATCTGAATGTTGAGTCTGTTGCTCCTTCCTGAACAAACCCCTGATCACTCTCTCCATGGGTGTGTTCATTATGTACCAAACGGAGGGAAACTGAGTAAAGAGAGAAGGGACTACTTGGAATCGGTCTAATAAGAAAGGCCTGTTTTCCATTGTTTTTCTGTTGTGTGCCCTAATGAACACAATCCTGTTTGTCTGTTTCCCTTTCAGCAAATCAGCAGCCACCAAGAGCAGTTCATCCAGATGCTGAACGAGCCAGCCCAGGAGGGGGGTCAGGGAGGAGGAGGAGGAGGAGTAGGTGGTGGAGGTGTTGGAGTGGGGGTCGGTGGGGAGGCTGGAAGTGGCATGAACTATATTCAGGTCACACCCCAGGAGAAGGAGGCCATTGAGAGGGTAAGAAAGGAGGGAATATCACAAGCCAAGATGACTGTTGATAAGTGGCTACAGTTGAAAATTTGCTAGTTAGCTAAAGAATTTACAGAAATGCTGATTTATTTTAATTATTTAAAAAATATATATAATTTAAAAAGAAAGTTAAATAAATCAAGTATTTTGTATTGTTTTTAGCCAATAGTTCTGAAAGTAGCGCTCACGAGCCAAAAGTGGTCACCGAAAATGGTGTACTACGTCACATACACTGTATACAGTGCATTTGGAAAGTTTTCAGACCTCTTCTGTTTTTCCACTTTTTGTTATGTTATACAGCCTTATTGTAAAATTGATTAAATATGTTTTCCCTCAATCTACACACTACCCCATAATGACAAAGGGAAAACAGGTTTTTAGAAAATGATTTATATTTATTCAAACGGATACCTTATTTGCTTAAGTATTCAGACCCTTTGCTATGAGACTCGAAATTGAGCTCAGATGCATCATGTTTCCATTGATCATACTTGAGAAGTTTCTCCAACTTGATTGGACATGATTTGGAAAGGCACACACCTGTCTATAAGGCCCCACGGTTGACCGTGCATGTCAGAGCAAAAACCAAGCCATGAGGTCAAAGGAATTGTCTGTGAAGCTCAGACAGGATTGTGTCGAGGCACGGATCTGGGGAAGGGTACCAACAAATGTTTGCTGGATTGAAGGTCCCCAAGAACACAGTGGCCTCCATCATTCTTAAATGGAAGAAGTTTGGAACCACCAAGACTCTTCCTATAGCTGGCCAAACTGAGCAATCGGGGGAGAAGGGCCTTGGTCAGGCAGGTGACAAACAACTCGATGGTCACTGACAGAGCTCCAGAGTTCCTCTGTGGGGATGGGAGAACCTTCCAGAAAGACAACCATCTCTGCAGCACTCCACCAATCAGGCCTTAATGGTAGAGTGGTCAGTCGGAAGACATGTGGTCAGTTAAAGAAGGGAGAACTCTTCCTCAACTGTAATCGGTTCTGGATAGGACATTCAGAAAGGACTGTTAATTTGTTACTAGGTAAATGGAACATGACAGCCCGCTTAGAGTTTGTCTCTCACACCATGAGAAGGACTCTCACACCATGAGAAACAAGATTTCATCTGGTCTGATGAAACCAAGATTGAATTCTTTAGCTTGAATGCCAAGCATTACGTCGGGAGGAAACCTGGCACCATCCCTGCGGTGAAGCATGTTGGTGGCAGCATCCTGCTGTGGGGATGTTTTTCAGCGGCAGGGACTGGGAGACTAGTCAGGATCAAATGAACGAAGCAAAGTACAGAGAGATCCTTGATGAAAACCTGCTCCAGAGCGCTCAGGACCTCCAACAGGCTCAGGCTTCACCTTCCAACAGGACAACAAACTCTTAAGTGCACAGCCAATACAATGCAGGAGTGGCTTCGGTAAAAGTCTCTGAATGTCATTGAGTGGCCCAGCCATGGCCTGGACTTGAATCCGATCTAACATTTCTGGAGAGACCTGAAAATAGCTGTACGGCGACGCTCCCCATCCAAACTGATAGCTCTTGAAAGGCTCTGCAGGGAAGAATGGGAGAAACTCCTCAAATAAAGGTGTGCGAAGCTTGCAGCTTCATACCAAGAAGTCTCAGGGCTGTAATTGCTACTAAAGGTGCTTCAGCAAAGTACCTAGTAAAGAGTCTGAATACTTATCTAAATGATTTCATTTTTTTATTCATACGTTTACAAACATTTTTTTTTTAAATGCATTGTGGTTTTGGCGTATTATTAGTAGATGGATGACTGAAGAATCTATTTTAGTATAAAGCTGTAACAAAATGTGGAAAAAGTAGTGGGGTCGGAATACTTTCTGAATGCACTGTATATCAATCTAGAACAGGATTATGTGTTATGGATGCAATTTGAAAGGAATTGATAGACTGCTCGCTCGTGCACAGATTTAATACGATGTTAGCGTGATGGGCTGTTTTTCACTGCAGCTGCAATAAAAAAATCTTTACAATTAAATACGGTGACCCCTGAAAGCAAGATGGAGATGGGTGTATTAGACGTGCATTCAGTCTTTATTACTGTAGCATAGACTACGCAAATGTAGGTCTACTTGTCAGAAAAAAGTCTACGTGCATCGTGAACTGCGCTCCATAATGAGGTGGGCGATCTGTCACCACCCTGAACGTTGATGATTCATCATGCAGAGGCCGTAGAGATGACGGCTGTGAACATTGCATATCATTTAACAGTTCCATTTCACGCCATGCTGTTCATAGAAATCATTGTATAAACTGGATGGTTTGAGCCCTGAATGCTGATTGGCTGACCGCCGTGTTATATCAGACTGTATACCAGGGGTATGACAAAACCCGTGGTTTTACTGCTCTAAATACGTTGGTAACCAGTTTATAAAAGCAGTAAGGCATCTCGTGGTATATGGCCAATATACCATGGCTACGGGCGTTGCGGCGTGCTTAAGACACCCCTTAACCGTTGGGGTGGCAGGTAGCTTAGTGTTTGGACTAGTAACCGAAAGGTTGTGAGATCGAATCCCTGAGCTGACAAGATAAAAAGCTGTCATTCTGCCCCTTCACAAGGCAGTCAACCCACTGTTCCTAGGCAGTCATTGAAAATAAGAATTTGTTCTTAATGTTCTTGCCTAGTTAAATAAATATACCACTCCCACTCGGGCCTTATTTCTTAATTATAATTTACCGGTTTCTCAGTTATTTATCCCGGGAAAGGGGAGTGGTTTTGTGCGGTAAATCTCTGAATCCGGGTTCCCTCCATTCAACCCTAATTGAAATTCATAATGTGCCATGGGATTGTGTAAACAACAGTAATTGTTGGATGGCGGGCATGTGGGGTTGTGTTCCAAACAAAACTACAAGGGTGCTTGCTCTAGTTCCTCAACGGCACAGCTAGGAGAGCAAAAACAATAGTTACTCTATTTTGAGTCATAAAAGTGCATTGAAATTACGTAGGAACTGTGCACACTTTGGAGAGGTGTGTGGCCACTTGGAGACACCAGTTAGTCCTCTCACTCAAACCATTGTATTTTTTTCATCTGTTGCACCTACCCCACCTTTTCCAAGAATATTCTTGTGTTACTGAATGTGTCCAGAGTATTTTCAGATGTTATCAACAAATGCAGTGAAAATTACACTAAATGCAAATTGAACACAATCATCAGTGTAACATTTGGATTCAGTCTTGTCAGGTGAACTGTTGTCCTCAGCTTGGGTCAAATGTTCCTAGAATCTCAACTGTTTCCTTTCAGTTGCTACTATGCTTGTCTATATGTATTTCATATTTCTTTAAAAAACATTTCAATTTAGCCCTACCCATATTGGCCAATTCTCACTAGGGTAAAGGGTTTAGCAACGTGTTGATTTCAGACTGCATTGTTTTCAACTGAAGATGCATGAATAAATGCCTATTTATGGGAATAGGAATGTAATATCAATCCTGTCATCGCTATTCAGGAATGTTGTTTATGTCATTTCAATATTGACTTTGTCTGTTTTGTCTTACAGCTAAAAGCCCTAGGATTCCCTGAAGGACTTGTTATACAGGCCTACTTTGCCTGTGAGAAGAATGAGAACTTGGCTGCTAACTTCCTTTTACAACAGAACTTTGACGACGACTGAAAAGGGAGCCATGATAGTCATTTCGGTCCTTATTTTTTTTCTCTACTTTTTGATTGATCAATATTGGATGAGCATAAATAAAACATGGCCTTCGCATTTTCCCAAATTTTACTACAAATACATGATAGATATTTTTTTGTGTGAAATAAAAGCTGTTACTCTGATCACCTTAATTGAGTAAAAGCTACTTGGTTCTTCAGATATCACCTGTGTGCTACCCGTTTGTTTATTTTTTTATTTGGCTAAAGACCAACATGATTGTTTCTCATAAGGAAATTAATACTGGTTTAAAAGGTTGATCGCAGAATGTAGTTATAAGAGGAGTAGTTATACAAGTATGTGATTGGGCCATTTGTTGTATACATCATTGTTCTTGTTTGATAGTGTTTTTCTTTGTCTCAATTGACCAGTATAGGGATCCCAGTACATAATAAAAACTGCAGTTTTAAATGACATTTTTAAACTAGCAACATTGTTATTTTGCCATTTTCATATTTTTTTTGTTAAACTTCCAACAAACAAAGTGAATTGCATGAGCTACAGCAGATTTTAAAAAGGCAACTGTACAAATATGGGAAGTACTGATGTTTCATGCAGCCTGAAAATATCAAATTATCCTAGTTCTTTCAGACCTCTAAAGGTATGTATATGACTTCCGTAGCTCATAGTAGCCTTGTGTTTACAGTTACTATCCACTTGATTTACTGTCATTTTTACAAAGAAATAAAACGTTTCAACAGAGTAATGCTATTTTGTTTAGTCTTTTAAAGAGGGTGGGTGTAAGCAGCTCTTTTGACCATTGACTCCATGTATAACACTAGGAAAATAAGAGCAACAATATTATTTGAAGATCCATTTGTGTCGGAGTCTCTACTAGTCTTCCACACGATATAAGTATTTATTTATTCCTTCTCCAATTGCTATGCAGTCATCTGAAAATGCCTACAAAAGGATGCCATTTTAGATTATTGCGATGCACCCATAGACCAATGACTTGTACACAATTTGTACAGTACACCCCCCCACCCACCACCACACCTTCTCAAGCAGACGACTGAGACCAGCAGGGGGCAGCATAGACTGCAACATCTTGAAAGTTTCTTCCAAACCACTGAGGTGTGTTCATCAGGGTTGAGGTTGATTTGAATTAAAGCAAGGCAATTCAAGAAGGAAGCTAAAATTCCAACTTCACGATTGTAAAATGTTATATTCCTTCTAAATAAGAACCTATTCAAGTTTTCAATTTTTTTTATCTTAAATTCAAGTCACTTTCTGAATCGACTGACATTTTTGTACATTATGAGAAAGTGTGGAGTTTGTCATCATTGTGCATCTGTATAAGTTTCTAATTTACATTTCTTAACTAACTTTATGACCATTATCTAGTCCTTTGTCTCACTTGTTTGAGATGTTTTATTTATTTCCCTTAAATGAGTAGTTCTCTCCCTGTCTCCACTCATTGAGAAACAAACCCTAAATGTCAGTTGAACATTCGTGTCAACCAGGTTTCCATCCAATCTTTTTATGCAAGTAAAGTAAAATTGTTGACAAAATACAAAGCGGGATCATTTTATCGGTCAAATTTGTTGGTACTACCACTTGGGAAAGCATGCAGTTTATTAGGCTACAGATGAAATAGTTATGATCTTCACAAGGTGGTGAAAGTGCACGTTGATGAGCTTGATGCTCCTTTCCAATAAATATTGAGTGTCTTATTCTGGGGACATGATGAATCAATGCTTGGTTGTATAACCGATGTGAAATGGCTAGCTAATTAGCGGTGGAGCGCACTAACAGCGTTTCAATCGGTGACGTCACTTGCTCTGAGACCTTGAAGTAGTGGTTCCCCTTGCTCTGCAGGGGCCTCGGCTTTTGTGGCGCGATGGGTAACGATGCTTCGTAGGTGACTGTTGTTGATATGTGAAGTGGGTCCCTGGTTCGCGCCCGGGTATGGGTGAGGGGACGGTCTAAAGTTATACTGTTACAGTTGCTGTTTCACAAATAAAAATAATCCTGCTCTTATCCATAAAAAGCTAATGTAGTTAGCCTACCCTCATCTGCTAGCTGTTGGCTAGAGCACATTTTGCTATATAAAGCAAATAATTTTGTGACAAAACCATCAGTTGACAATGATGGAAACCCATTTAACTTGTATTTTTTATTTGGTACATGAGATTTTAACTGCAAAATAAATGTTATGTGCACTACGTCATCATGCACAGACTTATCTGTAACAAGTCCAATTGATGGAAACATCTCTGGGAAAATGTGCATATTGTTTTTATAGAATATTAGAATTCACATGAAAATCTGTCGCCATTTGGATGGAAACCCTAGCTTATGACATGTCAATGATATTCTCAAAATTCACCACTATGAATTTTAATTTAGTTCAATTTAAAACTAGGATATGAAACAGATGAAGAATGGTAACCAGTTTATAAAAGCTGCTTTTATAAACTGGTTACCAACGTATTTAGAGCAGTAAACCGCGGGTTTTGTCATACCCCTGGTATACAGTCTGATATAACACGGCGGTCAGCCAATCAGCATTCAGGGCTCAAACCATCCAGTTTATACAATGATTTCTATGAACAGCATGGCGTGAACATTTGATTTATACAAGGCCAATTTTGACGGGACAGCAACATGATCAATTAAACTCGTAAAATGCAACTGAGAGTTATGAAGGGAGACTTATGTTAAATAAATAAACTAAAATAAAGGTTATATGAGTATTTCTTAGTCTTCAAGATCAGTGAGTCGAAATGACAATATTTAAGTCAAGGAGAAGTCGCATTGAGAATAAAGGTTGTAAAAACATACTTGGGCAGTTGCCCCTATACAGATCTAGGATCAGGTTTCCCTCCACACAACCTAAGTGGGAGAGATACAAAATTGATCCAGGACCAGTGTCTAGGGGCAACTTCACCCTACTCCCACACATCTAGCCAGTAGCCAGCCACCTACAGTACCAGGAAGTTTCCTGTGATCTGATAAGGCCATTTGCTGAGCAGGTACCAGCAGGTTTCTGTGTGATTGTTCCCTAAACATCATGTTAGCTTTCTTCCGTTACATCAGCATGCCTGGGTGACTCATCTCACCGTGTTGCCCTGAAGCGTGATAAACAGGGCCATTTGACTTAATTCTTACATTCAAATGTTTCCTATATTGTTTATGATCATGTCCAAATATAACAGAATTAGACATGATTTTGTTTGATCTTCCTATAAAAATCTTCACAAATGATAGTTTACCCACCTTTTTATTTTGCGAATAGGGTTTAGGCCTAGGTTATTTTGCATTATGGGTTTATCTACGTATTTACCTACGGTGATCAGGGCACTTTTGCACTTTACCACTACGTCCCTGATGATAATGTAAATTCGGTATTGCACCTTCAATTCTTCCCTCAACAGACCACTTTTGACCAGGAAACTGTTGACCATAAGAAGCTGTTTCTGTCTGCCTGACAAATTGACCATTGGAAATCATCCACGGATCTTAACTTACGGAAGCCAGTCACAGCGTACCTGTCTGGCTTGCCAAGTCCTGAATAGTATACACTGAAACATGCCATTACCATTCAAATATGCTTTCCTTCCTGCGTCTCAGAGCAGAAAGACGTTTTTGGTGTTGAAGAGAGACAGTAAAGTCGATGGGTTCAAAGTAGCTGGAGGGGAGAGAGAGAGACAGAAAGAGAGCTTCAGGAGAGTGCTAAAGCATTGGCTAGGGAAGGGAAGACACCTCTTTTCAATATGTACTGCTGGATCTGGACGGAGAGGCGGAGTCGGTCCGGAGGAAGACTTCTGGTCCGCACAGGGTTGTGAACAGGCTTTTTAGTTGAGAGTGGGAATACAGCCTAGAACTCATTCCTGATTTTTTTTTTCTCTTCTTACTCCTATCAAATCCCTCAAGCAGCTTGCTTATGAACATTCTGTTGACTTTATGTGAAGGTCCCATTGTGAACCAACCTTGCCAAGTGTTGCTTAGCCAAATAGCCTCTCGATCCCAGCATACCAGTTAAACTACCAACCACTCAGCTGTAAGGCCGTTTCCAAGTTTTAACATGAACATCAGAAGTCCATTACGTGTCACTGTAACCTGTTGTAGGTAATGTATCTTATATTCATTAACATCTATAAAGTCCACAACATGCCATATACAATTGAAACCAAATGACGCTTTTGGCTTTTGGAGAGTATAGTTTGCATTGATATATATACACACATAGGCATGCATGCACACACATAATCCGCACGCACACACACACACACACACTCAGAATTTTTTTCTCTCTACGTTGTACAGATCAGGCCGTGCAGTGCCAGAGGTATGTGAGAGAAGCTGCCCTGGCTCTGTGGTTTGTATCAGTTTCAAATGTTCTGTGAAAAACATTGCTGCTGCTACACACGTATGCCTCTCTGGATAATGATAATTTCTCCACATTACCTTCAGTACATAATCAACAAGGTGAATGTGATGAATGATGCTATTGGGGAGGTGAAATGTTGCTGGTGATGGTTTACCTCTGTGCGAGTTTTAAAAAAACTTTCCTACAGAACTATAATGATTATAAATGGGCAGTACCAGTCACTATAGTCGTAAAGATCACCCAGAGTGTAAATAAGTGCATAATTACATAGTTCTGATTCCTGCTCTTAGATATTATAGCTAGATTGATGTTTAAACACAGAGACAGGCAGCCATTTACACTCGCACCCAGATCCATGACATCAAAGGCATGCAGTGTGTGTGTGTTATTGAGAGCAGCAGGACAAGATGTGTAGGACCTTAGTATTGCTCTTGGACCGGAGCCAGAGCTGCAGATGGTCCTGGTTTGTGTTTGTGCAAAATGGCTGTGAGGCTCACGCTTCCCAAGTGACCATGACGAAACACAGCAAAATCAACACGCAGCACGCCAGCACCAGACCAGACTACACACACACACATACACGCACACACAAACCAGACTCCACTCCAGCAGTCCCAGCCTCGGGTCAGCAAAAGCAGTCAAACTCCTCTGAGAGTTCCGGGTCGTGCTTTTATTAAGTGGCACTGTTAAGACTCTAACTGTTAAGTCACATCGCCTCAATCTGCAATACTCCCTCAAGGAGTTCCCTTAGAAAAACCCCACGGCTTTCTTGTAGTGGGGTTTAGCTTTGCATGTGCGTCACTGTCAATGGCAACAATAACAGCTCTAATGAAGGATGCCTACGTAGGTAAGTAGACGGGCCTGCTTTGGACCTACCTACACAAAGTGCACTACCTTAGCAACAACAAACAATAACAACAAGGATAGAGGGAACCCTGCCTTCCCGGGAGTTCCTCTGGAATGCTAAGCTCCAGTCCACCCTGATGTTTGTAGTCTCAAAAATGAGGTCGTCTTGGCGACAGGGGGGGGGGGTGTCTTTGAGGGAAGCCCTACATCTTGCTGAAGTTGCTGTTTGGATTGTCACGGTGCAAAGTTCTTGGAAGTAGAAACAACTAGTCGGCAGCCACACCTTGTGTTGGTTCAGGTCTAGTTTACACTGCAGACAGGGCTAATGTTGTGGCATGTATAGAGATACTCCAATGTTTGGGCGGAAGAACACACCATAAAGGGCATGAATGGGTTGTTCAATTTTAAAAAATAAAAAAAAGTAGTACCTTTCAGAGACTGGGTGAAAGAGTTGCACCTTCATATAGTTTCTTGAATGAACCGCAGATTGTTTATCTTTGTAGAAGGAAGTCTAGTTTTGTTTATTAGGATCTCCATTAGCTACTATACATGCAGCAGCTACTCTTCCTGGGGTCCACATGTACAAAACAGTAATAGACAAAAACAACAGAAAATATTACATTAAATTCAAAATAAAATAACAGACAAAAGTTTGGACACACCTAGTCATTCCAGGGTTTTTCTTTACTTTTACTATTTTCAACATTGTAGAATAATAATGAAGACATCAAAACTATGAAATAACGTATATGGAATCATGTAGTAACCAAAAAAGTGTGAAACAAATCAAATTATATTTTAGATTTTAGATTCTTTGAAGTAGCAACCTTTTGCCTTGATGACAGCTTTGCACACACCCATCAGCGTTGCAGTTCTTGACACAAACCTGTGTGCCTGGCACCTACTACAATAACCAGTTCAAAGGCACTTCAATCTTTTGACTTTCCCATATCACCCTTTGAATGGCACACATACAATGTCTCAAGGCTTAAAAATGCTTTTTCCAAACTGTCTTCTCCCCTTCATCTACACTAATTGAAGTGGATTTAACAAGGGATCATAGCTTTCATCTGGTTAGTCTATATCATGGAAAGAGCAGCTATTCATAATGTTTCGTTATTGAATGCGAGAGTAGGGTGACACCGCTAGTGGGTCTCGAAGGCCAATGACAAACACCCAAATCACTGTCCCTATAACAGACATGACTAGAACATGTGCTTATTGGGCCAGTTTATTTGTGCCCTGTCCAGAAGAAACCCCAAACTCTCCTTACTGCACACTTGTGTAGATCTGAAACAACTTGATAGGTTTAAGCAATAGGGTGAATGCACTTGGAGGTAAATCTCAGCTCTGTTAAAAGCTGAGAAAATATTTTATTGAGCATAGTGATTAAGGTGTATTATGAAACAGGTTAATATGCCCCACCAACACCATACAACTAAACAGAAAGCCCTTCAATTGCTAAAATAAGTCAATAAAATCAATGATAAGAATAGTCATCTTAACTGATACCTGACACACACATGGTGGCGTAGCACATCGGCATACCGTGAAAACAAGAGTTTGTGAGTTCAAATCCCAGGTTGAGGACATATTGAATAGTGTAATTATTGCATAAATGAACATGCACAATGCAATCATGTATGTCAAACATGTAATTTAAAAGTACTGTGTGAGTATCTCTAACCTTGCCAACAGACAAAGAGCTATCGTAGCTCACAAATCATGGCCTTGATTGGTTCGGTGATGTGCAATACATTTTTCTTTGGACACATAAATGTTCTTGCAACGTTCCCACAACATGTGTCTAGAACATTAATATCTTATATTCTGAGAACATGGCAACTATGTTCTATGTACGCTACCGTTCCAAAGTTTGGGGTCACTTAGAAATGTCCTTGTCTTTGAAAGAAAAGCACATTTTTTGTCCATTAAAATAGCATGAAATTGATCAGAATTACAGTATAGACATTGTTAATGTTGTAAATGACTATTGTAAGCTGGAAACTGAAGATTTTTTTATGGAATATCTACATAGGCATACAGAGGCCTATTATCAGCAACCATCACTCCTGTGTCCCAATGGCACGTTGTGTTAGCTAATCTAAGTTAGCTAACTTGGCTAATTGATCATTAGAAAACTCTTTTGCAATTATGTTAGCACAGCTGAAAACTGTTGTGTTGATTAAAGAAGCAATACAACTGGCCTTCTTGAGACTAGTTGAGTATGTGGAGCATCAGCATTTGTGGGTTCGATTACAGGCTCAAAATGGCCAGAAACAAAGACCTTTCTTCTGAAACTCGTCAGTCTATTCTTGTTATGAGAAATGAAGGCTACTCCATGCGAAAAATTGCCAAGAAACTGAAGATCTGGTACAACGCTGTTGTGATCACAGAACAAAGCAAACTGCCTCTAACCAGAATAGAAAGAGGAGTGGGAGGCCCCGGAGCACAACTGAGCAAGAGGAGAAGTACATTAGAGTGTCTAGTTTGAGAAACAGACACCTCGCAAGTCCTCAACTGGCAGCTTCCTTAAATAGTACCTGTAAAACACCAGTCTCAACGTAAACAGTGAATAGGTGACTCTGGGATGCTGACCATCTAGGCAGAGTTGCAAAGAAAAAGCCACATCTCAGACTGGCCAGTAAAAATTAAATATTAAGATGGGCAAAAGAACACAGACACTGGACAGAGGAACTCTGCCTAGAAGGCCAGCATCCCGGAGTCGCCTCTTCACTGTTGACGTTGAGACTGGTGTTTTGCGGGTACTATTTAATGAATCCGCCAGTTGAGGACTTGTGAGTTGTCTGTTTCTCAAACTAGCTCCAGCACAATTATCTACATTTTGGAGCAATACAAGGCAAACTGATAAGAGATCAGCTGATTGAAGAAACTTTCAACCCCCGAGTACAAGAAAGGCTGTTACTTGAAGATGCTAATTTAACCCTTGCCCATTCACTCAGACTTGCTCTACAAATGTAATCTGCCACTGAATGTGCTGCTAAAATAGGTGAAACACAAGCATAACCCATAATGAGTGCTTTCATTGGAGAGCAGTCAATGCAGCAATTACAGCGTAATCGGAAAGTATTCAGACCCCTTTTCCTTTTCTACATTTTGTTATGTTACAGCCTTATTCTAAAATATATATATTTTCCTCATCAATCTACACTCAATATCCCATAATGACAAAGCGAAAACAGGTTTTTAGAAATGTTAGCAAATTTATCTAAAACAATAAAAAACAAAATACCTTATTTACATAAGTATTCAGACCCTTTGCTATGGGACTTGAAATTGAGCTCAGGTGCATCCTGTTTCCATTGATCATCCTTGAGATGTTTCTACAAATTGATTGGTGTCCACCTGTGGTACATTCTATTGATTGGACATGATTTGGAAAGGCACACACCTGTCTTTTTAAGGTCCCACAGTTGACAGTGCATGCAAAGGTGGAACAAGTACTCAATTGTCATACTTGAGTTAAAGTAAAGATACCTTAATATAAAATGATAAAGGAATGTAGTGAAGTAAAAGTAAAAGCAGTCCAAAATATATATAGTAAAGTAAAGTACAGATAGTTCCTCGGCATTCATATCACTGACAAACTGAAATGGCCCATCCACACAGACAGTGTGGTGAAGAATACGCAACAGTATGAGTGAAAGTAAACACAGACAACTAAGGTGAAGGACATTGTGACTTCTTGTGGACAATAGAGCCTTACACTTACAAACTAAGGAGAAGGCCCAATCAAGCCCTTTTCACGAAGTGGAACCCTTTTCACAAAGACCTGGGTCCAACAGAGATGCACGACAAAGACCTTCAACACGTAAATACATGCATAACTTCTTACCCAAACAGTCGGCAATTCGGGGCAAGGTATTAGGATTATTGTGAGCGTAGTTCCCAAATGTATCCAAGTGTTGTCTCTCTCTCTCTCTCTCTCTCTCTCTCTCTTTAACTCTCCATCTTTTGTAACAAGTGTCATATTGTGTTAGTCTGCTCAGAATGAGACCGATATGAGGTAATGATTAAATCAAAACAGAGAACATCAAGGTAAGTAGAGTATTACCTTTAGGCCAACACTACTTACACAGCAGACGCCTCTAAAACAAGCATGTGACTAAAAAACAGAACCTGTCCTAGTTCAAACTACTGGCTGAGTTTTTATTTCTAATTATAAAAACATTTGAATTTGAGATCACTCACACTGCCCACCTTTTAAAGTGTGATCTGTATAGGCTACTGCACACATTGACCACCATGCTTCTTTGGTTTCTGTCTATCATCATCTCATTGCTCGACTATGATGGGCTGTATCTATGTAATGGTTTTATAATGACTTTGTGACAGTCCAACAAAGGAAACGTCACAGTGTGTCTTGGCATGTCACACTTCTTTTATTTCCTTTATTACGCTTCTCTTTCCGTGCAAAGTCTTGGCCAAGTTATAGTTCTATAATATTTTTTTATATAGTACATCACAGTCTTTAAATCCATCAACACAATTGCTTCTCTTTTTGCTTTGGTTTCTGGCTGGAGCAATATAAAACCTTTCTTCTGGATCATATGATGTGTCCCAAATGGCACCCTGTTCCCAATATGGTGAACCAATTTTGACCGGGGCCCATGGCTCTGGTCAAAATGAGTGCACTATGTAGTGAATAAACGGCCACTTGGGATGCAACTCCAGTCTTTTCCCCTGTGATGTTTTGGATTGTTAAATCTGTCATGAGGATTTGTAAAAAGGGAGACACTGTGGCCCTCCAATCCTGGCTTCTCACACGTTACACATCTCTGCCTCCCCACCTCTCTCTGGCATGCTTCTGGTGTGAGAGTGATCGCTGTGTGGTTTTCATATGCTATAACTCATCATCACTTAGACGGTCCCACAAAGCTGTCTACTCAGGGGGATTTCATATGTAAGGGAGTTCTCACTGATGTGCTCCTTTAACACATAAAGTGAACACTGCAATGACCCCTGAGATGACAATCAGAGAGAGAGAGAGGGAGGGGGGGGTACCATGTTGCTGTCATCAAGGCAAAGGGTGGCTACTTTGAAGAATCTAAAATCTAAAATGTATTTTGATTTGTTTAACACTTTTTCGGTTACTACATGATTCCATATGTGTTATTTCATAGTTTTGATGTCTTCACTATTATTCTACAATGTAGAAAATAGTACAAATAAAGAAAAACCCTGGAATGAGGAGATGTGTCCAAACTTTGACTGGTACTATAGGTTCAATCAGTAAGCTGGTCGGAATGGCTTGCTCACTTTGACTTCATCCAGTAATCACAATATATTCACATTGTTTTCTCTCTATGGGCCTAGCTGGTATTTAGCATTATTATCATTATCAGCATAGCGTCACGTTCTCTCCTCTTTTACTCTTAGCCACGTGCAGAATGTCATTCACCTATTACTGTATAACCTATGAGCATTGCACAATGACGCAATTTCACCACGCTTGCTGAACAATCATCTCCTCTCTCAACCCATGAGCATATATCTTGTGACGCATTTAAAAAGTCAACTTACCTGTGTTCCCTCAAGTCCAGCAACAGTCTGACGACCATCCACCTCCCACCACCACCACCACCACCAAATGAAGGCCCGTCATCGAACTCCCGTCTCCCAGCTGCCCCCTCACATGGCATCATATAATCTGACTCCAATGATCATTCCTCGGAGACAAGGCATCCCCAAACTAAACAAAAAAATATTGATTCATATTGCACATCGTGTCTGTTGTTCATTCAATTAGCCTGTCCTTGATTGAAAGGATCCATAGTTCAAGCACATTTGAAAAATAACTTTTGTGGATACACAACAATTGGTACACTTTGATTATGTTAATATACAGTAAGGGAAAAAAAGTATTTGATCCCCTGCTGATTTTGTACGTTTGGCCACTGACAAAGAAATTATCAGTTTATAATTTTAATGGTAGGTTTATTTGAACTGTGAGAGACAGAATAACAACAAAAAAATCCAGAAAAACACATGTCAAAAATGTTATAAATTGATTTGCATTTTAATGAGGGAAATAAGTATTTGACCCCCTCTCAATCAGAAAGTTTTCTGGCTCCCAGGTGTCGTTTATACAGGTAACGAGCTGAGATTAGGAGCACAATCTTAAAGGGAGTGCTCCTAATCTCAGTTTGTTACCTGTATAATAGACACCTGTCCACAGAAGCAATCGATCAATCAGATTCCAAACTCTCCACCATGGCCAAGACCAAAGAGCTCTCCAAGGATGTCAGGGACAAGATTGTAGACCTACACAAGGCTGGAATGGGCTACAAGACCATCGCCAAGCAGCTTGGTGAGAAGGTGACAACAGTGGAAGAAACACAAAATAACTGTCAATCATGCATGAAACTTATGCATGAAACGTTAGATAAACTTCTCCATAATCTGAAAACGGGGCTCAGAGCCCAAACCAGCCAGAGAAATATCCGACATGTTGAGTAGTCAACATTATTCATAAATAGCATTATAAATATTCACTTACCTTTGATGATCTTCATCAGAATGCACTCCCAGGAATCACAGTTCCACAATAAATGCTTGTTTTGTTCGATAATGTCCATCATTTATGTCCATTTATGTCCAATAGCTTCTTTTGTTAGGGCGTTTGGTAAACAATCCAAAAGCGCGATCTGGTCCAGTGGGACGAAAAGTTCAAAAAGTTATATTACGGGTCTGAGAAACTTGTCAAACTAAGTATAGAATCAATATTTAGGATTTTTTTATCATAAAAGTTCAATCATGTTCCAACCGGAGAATTCCATTGTCTGTAGAAAAGCAATGGAACGAGAGCTACCTCTCAAGTGAAAGCGTGTGACTGAGAACGAGGCTGCTGGCAGACCCCTTAGTCAAACAGCTCCCATCCGGTCCCCCTTTTTTTTTAAAAATATTTTTAATTTTAAATTTCACCTTTATTTAACCAGGTAAGCAAGTTGAGAACATGTTCTCATTTACAATTGCGACCTGGCCAAGACAAAGCAAAGCAGTTCGACACATACAACAACACAGAGTTACACATGGAGTAAAACAAACATACAGTCAATAATACAGTAGAAACAAGTCTATATACGATGTGAGCAAATGAGGTGAGATAAGGGAGGTAAAGGCAAAAAAAAGGCCATGGTGGCAAAGTAAATACAATATATCAAGTAAAACACTGGAATGGTAGATTTGCAGTGGAAGAATGTGCAAAGTAGAAATAAAAATAATGGGGTACAAAGGAACAAAATAAATAAATAAATACAGCAGGGAAAGAGGTAGTTGTTTGGGCTAAATTATAGATGGGCTATGTACACCTTCACATGAGAAGCCTGAAACAAAGTTCTAAAGACGGTTGGCATCTAGCGGAAGCCTTAGGAAGTGCAAAACCCATATCCCACTGTGTATTCAATAGGGGTGAGTTCAAAAACTACATCTGGGACAGAGTAGGAGGCAGTTCACTCTGAGCACGCTATTCATCCTAAAGTGAAAATGCTGCCCCCTATCCCAAAGAAGTTAAAGAAGGATTTTTAAGCCTTTGGACACTTGAGACATGGATTGTGTCTGTGTGCTATTCAGTGGGTGAATGAGCAAGACAAAATATTGAAGTGCCTTTGAACGGGGTATGGTAGTAGGTGCCAGGTGCACCGGTTTGTCTCAAGAACTGCAACGTTGCTGGGTTTCACACTCAGTTTCCCGTGTGTATCAAGAATGGTCCACCACTCAAAGGACATCCAATCAACTTGACAACTGTGGGGAGCAGTGGAGTCAACATGGGCCACCATCCTTGTGGAACACTTTCGACACCTTCTAGTCTATGCCCAAATCAAATCAAATCAAATTTATTTATATAGCCCTTCGTACATCAGCTGATATCTCAAAGTGCTGTACAGAAACCCAGCCTAAAACCCCAAACAGCAAGCAATGCAGGTGTAGAAGCACGGTGGCTAGGAAAAACTCCCTAGAAAGGCCAAAACCTAGGAAGAAACCTAGAGGAACCAGGCTATGTGGGTTGGCCAGTCCTCTTCTGGCTGTGCCAGGTGGAGATTATAACAGAACATGGCCAAGATGTTCAAATGTTCATAAATGACCAGCATGGTAGAATAATAATAAGGCAGAACAGTTGAAACTGGAGCAGCAGCACGGCCAGGTGGACTGGGGACAGCAAGGAGTCATGTCAGGTAGTCCTGGGCCATGGTCCTAGGGCTCAGGTCCTCCGAGAGAGAGAAAGAAAGAGAGAAAGAGAGAATTAGAGAAAGCACACTTAAATTCACACAGGACACTGAATAGGACAGGAGAAGTACTCCAGATATAACAAACTGACCCCAGCCCCCCGACACATAAACTACTGCAGCATAAACACAGGAGGCTGAGACAGGAGGGGTCAGGAGACACTGTGGCCCCATCCGAGGACACCCCCGAACAGGAAGGATATAACCCCACCCACTTTGCCAAAGCACAGCCCCCACACCACTAGAGGGATATCTTCAACCACCAACTTACCATCCTGAGACAAGGCTGAGTATAGCCCACAAAGATCTCCGCCATGGCACAACCCAAGGGGGGGGCGCCAACCCAGACAGGATGACCACATCAGTGAATCAACCCACTCAGGTGACGCACCCCCTCCAGGGACGGCATGAGAGAGCCCCAGCAAGCCAGTGACTCAGCCCCTGTAATAGGGTTAGAGGCAGAGAATCCCAGTGGAAAGAGGGGAACCGGCCAGGCAGAGACAGCAAGGGCGGTTCGTTGCTCCAGAGCCTTTCCGTTCACCTTCCCACTCCTGGGCCAGACTACACTCAATCATATGACCCACTGAAGAGATGAGTCTTCAGTAAAGACTTAAAGGTTGAGACCGAGTTTGTGTCTCTGACATGGGTAGGCAGACCGTTCCATAAAAATGGAGTTCTATAGGAGAAAGCCCTGCCTCCAGCTGTTTGCTTAGAAATTCTAGGGACAATTAGGAGGCCTGCGTCTTGTGACCGTAGCGTATGTGTAGGTATGTACGGCAGGACCAAATCAGAGAGATAGGTAGGAGCAAGCCCATGTAATGCTTTGTAGGTTAGCAGTAAAACCTTGAAATCAGCCCTTGCTTTGACAGGAAGCCAGTGTAGGGAGGCTAGCACTGGAGTAATATGATAAAAAAAATTTGTTCTAGTCAGGATTCTAGCAGCCGTATTTGGCACTAACTGAAGTTTATTTAGTGCTTTATCCGGGTAGCCGGAAAGTAGAGCATTGCAGTAGTCTAATCTAGAAGCGACAAAAGCATGGATTAATTTTTCTGCATCATTTTTGGACAGAAAGTTTCTGATTTTTGCAATGTTACGTAGATGGAAAAAAGCTGTCCTTGAAATGGTCTTGATATGTTCTTCAAAAGAGAGATCAGGGTCCAGAGTAACGCCGAGGTCCTTTACAGTTTTATTTGAGACGACTGTACAACCATTACGATTAATTGTCAGATTCAACAGAAGATCTCTTTGTTTCTTGGGAACTAGAACAAGCATCTCTGTTTTGTCTGAATTTAAAAGTAGAACGTTTGCAGCCATCCACTTCCTTATGTCTGAAACACATGCTTCTAGCGAGGGCAATTTTGGGGCTTCACCATGTTTCATTGAAATGTACAGCTGTGTGTCATCCGCATAGCAGTGAAAGTTAACATTATGTTTTCGAATGACATCCCCAAGAGGTAAAATATATAGTGAAAACAATAGTGGTCCTAAAACGGAACCTTGAGGAACACCGGAATTTACAGTTGATTTGTCAGAGGACAAACCATTCACAGAGACAAACTGATATCTTTCCGACAGATAAGATCTAAACCAGGCCAGAACTTGTCCGTGTAGACCAATTTGGGTTTCCAATCTCTCCAAAAGAATCTGGTGATCGATGGTATCAAAAGCAGCACTAAGGTCTAGGAGCACGAGGACAGATGCAGAGCCTCGGTCCGATGCCATTAAAATGTCATTTACCACCTTCACAAGTGCAGTCTCAGTGCTATGATGGGGTCTAAAACCAGACTGAAGCATTTCGTATGCATTGTTTGTCTTCAGGAAGGCAGTGAGTTGCTGCGCAACAGCCTTTTCTAAAAATTTTGAGAGGAATGGAAGATTCGATATAGGCTGATAGTTTTTTATATTTTCTGGGTCAAGGTTTGGCTTTTTCAAGAGAGGCTTTATTACTGCCACTTTTAGTGAGTTTGGTACACATCCGGTGGATAGAGAGCCATTTATTATGCTCAACATAGGAGGGCCAAGCACAGGAAGCAGCTCTTTCAGTAGTTTAGGTGGAATAGGGTCCAGTATGCAGCTTGAAGGTTTCGAGGCCATGATTATTTTCATCATTGTGTCAAGAGATATAGTACTAAAACACTTGAGCGTCTCTCTTGATCCCAGGTCCTGGCAGAGTTGTGCAGACTCAGGACAACTGAGCTTTGAAGGAATACGTAGATTTAAAGAGGAGTCCGTAATTTGCTTTCTAATAATCATAATCTTTTCCTCAAAGAAGTTCATGAATTTATCACTGCTAAAGTGAAAGCCATCCTCTCTTGGGGAATGCTGCTTTTTAGTTAGCTTTGCGACAGTATCAAAGAGGAATTTTGGATTGTTCTTATTTTCCTCAATGAAGTTAGAAAAATAGGATGATCGAGCAGCAGTAAGGGCTCTTCAGTACTGCACGGTACTGTCTTTCCAAGCTAGTCGGAAGACTTCCAGTTTGGTGTGGCGCCATTTCCGTTCCAATTTTCTGGAAGCTTGCTTCAGAGCTCGGGTATTTTCTGTGTACCGGGGAGCTAGTTTCTTATGAGAAATGTTTTTAGTTTTTAGGGGTGCAACTGCATCTAGGGTATTGCGCAAGGTTAAATTGAGTTCCTCAGTTAGGTGGTTAACTGATTTTTGTCCTCTGGTGTCCTTGGGTAGACAGAGGGAATCTGGAAGGACATCAAGGAATCTTTGTGTTGTCTGTGAATTTATAGCACGACTTTTGATGTTCCTTGATGGGGTCTGAGCAGATTTTTTTGTTGCAATTGCAAACATAATAAAATGGTGGTCCGATAGTCCAGGATTATGAGAAAAAACATTAAGATCCACAACATTTATTCCATTGGACAAAACTAGGTTCAGAGTATGACTGTGACAGTGAGTGGGTCCAGAGACATGTTGGACAAAACCCACTGAGTCGATGATGGTTCCGAAAGCCTTTTGGAGTGGGTCTGTGGACTTTTCCATGTGAATATTAAAGTCACCAAAGATTAGAATATTATCTGCTATGACTACAAGGTCCGATAGGAATTCAGGGAACTCAATGAGGAACACTGTATATGGCCCAGGAGGCCTGTAAACAGTAGCTATAAAAAGTGATTGAGTAGGCTGCATAGATTTCATGACTAGAAGCTCAAAAGACGAAAACGTCATTTATTTTTTTGTAAATTGAAATTTGCTATCGTAAATGTTAGCAACACCTCCGCCTTTGCGGGATGCACGGGGGATATGGTCACTAGTGTAGCCAGGAGGTGAGGCCTCATTTAACACAGTAAATTCATCAGGCTTAAGCCATGTTTCAGTCAGGCCAATCACATCAAGATTATGATCAGTGATTAGTTCATTGACTATAATTGCCTTTGAAGTAATGGAGGCTGTTCTGAGGGCCAAATAGGGGGTGCGACTCAATATTAGGGAGGTGTTCTGAATGTTCTGTACACTCAGTGTATGTTATTGGCTTCTAATATCAAGGCTCACGCTACTATTAAATGAGTCATAAGAAACATCAGTACAATATGTACTTGTGTGCTCCATTGAGAGTATTTTCTTACGTCAGAATGTACGATATTCATGTCGTAGGCCTCACCAAACCATGTTGGTGGGGCCTGTTATTCTGTTTGAATGTTGCTCCTGAATCTCTATCATAAATATCAGCGTTTTTCTTCAGTGTATTTTTAACAGGGCTCAGGTGTATTATAGGTTATGAATGTGTAGACATGATTCTTTGCAGACTTTGCGGAGCAGCAGAAAGATCAGCATACCCCAAATCCAGAGGTTGTGAGTTAAAATCCAAGGTGGGGTCATATTGAAAAGTCAGTACTAAGTGATCATGTTGTCATTGTGTAAAGTTTTTTTACACTATTTCCTCCTAACAGCGTACCACTTACCTTAAAACCCTCCTACCATTTAATTACTTTACCTATTATGGTTTGGGACACCTGGGACCATCAAGTGACAAACACCTCCAGGGGACCACGACACAAGTCTCAAGAACATGCTCAAAATGTCCTCAGGGATGTCCCCAGGACAAACCAGGAACTAGACAAAACCTCCACGGGACCATGACACAACGTCCCAAGAATGTTCAGGGTACCTTCAGGGGACCATGACACAATGTCTCAAGAACATGCTTAAAATGTCCTCAGGGATGTCCCCAGGACAAACCAGGAACTAGACAAAACCTTCAGGGGATCATGATACAATGTCTCAAGAATGTCCTAAACACGTCCCTGGGACAAATCGGGATCTATAGAAAGAACTCCCTTGGGAAAGGACTCCCTCCTCGTTCCCTTGGGACCATCAAGCGACGTTCTTAGAACATCAGTGGGATAATGTTGCACCAAAACCATTAAGGGGACCTAATGATAACGTCGCCGAATGTCCTCAAGACATTCCCTGTTTGCTGGGTACTCTATAATTATGATGGACGGTCTGAAGTAAAGCAGTCGTGGAATAAAGATTTGTTTCCTTTGCCTCATGTCAAAGATGGTTGACAATTACAGATGTCATATTTTCTCCAGCGTTGTACTGTATTTCCCCTAGAGCCTGTACTTTCAAACTTACATCACATCCATCGCAAGCTTTCATCTTCTTTCTTGTCCTCGACTCAATCAAAGGAACATAAGATTTAGGGAAAGTAAACACTCTGGTTTTATGATTGCCCCCTTCATAGTACGGAGTGGTCCATATAATTGAGTCCTCAGTGTCTATTTTTGGGATACTAGTGGTAAAGAAACCCCAGGAGACTAGCTGGGAATGGGACTCTCACGTTCTCTTTCCCATTCACTGATTCTTCAATCAAGAACCTGGTCTGTGTTTTTTAAACTGTTGGAAACATGTATAAAGACCACAAAGGAATATGATTTTGTGCTATGTTACTAAATGTATCATTTTTTTCCAGCTGAAAGTCGAAAATCAACCATTTATCCATTTGTCTATTTTGTGACAAAAACAAGTATCCCTTAATTCAACAACATTAACAAAAGAAAAGATGTCCTGTATATCCAGTTTTACAACACTGAGCTTTACTGACGGAGAGGGTAGACCAGACCATCTGCCTGCTCTTAACACTGACTCCACAATCCCCAAACCACCAACATCCCACAAACTCAAATGAATGTTGTTTCACTGTGAGTAAAAGTTTAAACAAACAGAAATAACAGCAGTCAGCGTCTTCGCTGTTACCCTGCGTGTGCCATAATGAACTGCGTGTTCGGTTGAAGTTATAACAAGTTATTTTGGAGCACTGTAGTTAGAGGCCCCATGAGGACACTACTATTAGGTCTAACAGTTATAATGTACTCTTAAAAGACGGAAATACTTTTGAACAGTAATGCGTCCCATTAATTCATATTGGTAATTGATTATTATGTTACAATAATCTCATTGGTTGACAACCTGATATAAAGATGTGTTAAAGAATGCAGGATGTTACTCAAGTAGACCCTTGTCTCTCAAAAGATTCATGCTTACCAGCTCCTTAAAATATAAATTAGACACTGAGTTATTAAGACCACCGGGGGAAAAAAAAGGTCCTATTTTAGGACTATTTTCTGTATGTCATTTTAGATATCCTCTCTATCAAACACACCACTCATTGGGCTTTAGAAGAAATCTAGTCTGGAGAGCGAAGGAAAAACAACCACACTAGGCTGACTTACAGTGCCTTCAGAAGGTATTCATACCTTTGACTTATTGCACATTTTGTTGTGTTACAGCCTGCATTCAAAATGGATTCAATAGATTTTTTTTGTATCACCCATCTACACCCACATTTGCAAAATTATTGAAAATGAAATATAGAAATGCAGTATCTCATTTACATAAGTATTCACACCCATGAGTCAATACTTTGCAGAAGCACCTTTTGCAGTGATTACTGATGTGAGTCTTTCTTGGTAAGTCTCTAAGCTTTCCACACCTGGATTGTACAATATTTGCCCATTATTCTTGCTCTGTCATATTTGTTGTAGATCATGTAGATCATTGCTACACAACTATTCTCAGGTCTTGACATATATTTTCAAGTAGATTTATGTTAAAACTGTAACTTGACCGCTCAGGAACATTCACTGTCTTCTCGGTAACTCCAGTGTAGATTTGGCCTTGTGTTTTAGGTTATTGTACTGCTGAAAGGTGAATTCATCTCCCAGTGTCTGATAGAAAGCAGATGGAACCATGTTTTACTCTTGGATTGTGCCTGTGCTTAGCTCCATTCAGTTTATTTTTCATCCTGAAAAACTCCCCAGTCCCTTACGATTACAAGCATACCCATAACGTGATGCATCCACCACTATGCATGAAAATATGGAATAGTAGTACTAGTGGTATACTGGTACTCAGTAATGGGTTGTATTGGATTTGCCCCAAACATAAGATTGTGTACTCAGGACCAAAATTTAATTTCTTTCCAAATGTTGTCACAATATTACTTTAATGCCTTATTGCATACAGGATGCATGTTTTGGAACATCATGATGAAATGCCTGAGAGGTTTCCTTTCTCTCTGGCAACTGATTTCAGGATGCCTTTGTCTTTGTAGTGACTGGGTGTATTGATACACCATCCAATGTGTAATTAATAACATCACCATGCTCAAAGGAATATTCAATGTCTGCTTTTTCTTTTTACCCATCAACCAATAGGTGCCCTTCTTTGCAAGGCATTGGAAAACCTCCCTGGTCCTTGAAATTCACTGCTTAACTGAGGGACCTTACAGATAACTGCATGTGTGGGGTACAGAGATGTTTGATTTTACCTTTATCTAGGCAAGTCCGTTAAGAACAAATTATTATTGTCAATGACAGCCTAGGAACAGTGGGTTAACTGCCTTGTTCATGGGTAGAACTACAGATTTTTACCTTCAGTTACTGGCCCAACACTCTAACCACTAGGCTACCTGCCTAGTGAATGAGGTAGTCATTGAGGTAGTCATTGAATGAGGTAGTCATTCAAAAATTATGTTAAACTCTATTATTGCATTAGTCCATGATACTTCTTATGTGATTTGTTATTAAGCACATTTTTACTCCTGAACTTATTTAGGCTTGTCATTACAAAGGGGTTGAATACTTATTGACTCAAATTTCAGAAAACATAATTCCACTTTGACATTATGGGGTATTGTGTAGGCCAGTGACAAAACATCTCTATTTAATCCATTTTAAATTCAGGCTGTAACACAACAAAATGTGGAAAAAGTCAAGGGGTGTGATAATATTGGCCCATAAAGTAATGTTAAAAACGTAAAAGCGCTTCTCTGTAAACCCCCATCACCCCACAAATAAACCCACAGTAGAGAATGTTGCTCTGCTCTAATTTGGTTTATCATGAGCTCATAAACATGCGATTTATCTTTTCCACTGCTATCACAGAAATAATGGGTATCTAGGTGCTGCTTCCTTTATAGGAGTTTCCACGAATGAACTCTGGCTAGCCAAGCTATATACTTTGCGACTTTCTTCACTCTGTAATCGAAATGCTTCTTTCCTGAATATGTAATATGTAATTGAATAACTTCATTCCCAAACAGAATTCCCACAGGCTTCTAGAACTATACAGTGTAGTACTTTTGAGTTGTAAATTATTCACCAATGAACAACAGGATTTCAGGCGATACATTCACTGACATCCTGACATCCTACAATTGCTGACGTTTGACATCTTTCTCAAACTTCAAGGGTTAAATGCACTCTAAGAGGCGCTGAACATGCCCGTTATACTGTGTTGAAAACGAACACAATAACATGCTCAGAGAGAATGGGCTGTGATCTTCAACATCATAGTTGTAGAGTTACATTATGGCTCATTTAAGTTAACAGCCACTTCAATGACAATAAAAAACACAGTAAGCTCAATAATGAAACCCATGAGCTCTTTCCAACATGGTAGTTGGAACCAGACAAACAGAAGCATACTTTCCCCTCGCATCAACAAACAACTAACTACTGCAGAGGGTTATTACGCCTTTTATAAAACGAGATACTTTAAACCTTCGCTGGCTGGCAGACATTGTTTTGCCTTTAATTAAAATTATACTCACATAAAATACCAATTTTATTTAATACAGCCCGTCTAGACTATATTTTTATTGTCATTAATGCTAGTGGCTAATTACTATTTTATTGTGTCAGTCGATTGTTCTTTTCTCTCTCCTTTGTTTTTCCAAGTTTTTGTCATTCTTTCTGTCTCTGGGGAATGCTAGCCAGCAGCCACCCACATAGACACACACACACATACACGCATGCACACAGACAGAGACTAGCTGCTGGGGAACTGCGGGGAGAGCTGACTTCTTGTGGTCATAGTCTGTGGTCGTCTGGTGTCTATTTGTTTAACCATAACTTTTCTTCGTCATATGAAAGAATAGATTTACATTTTTCCTAGAGGGAACCCTGTCCTTATCATTTATCTGGGCTCAGTTTGGTCTGGTGGGTAGAAGTGATGTCTGGATTCATGTCCTGGTATCAACAGTCTACCTCTCTAGACAGTTGTGATAGTGGTGGGGGTCCTGACCTTGGAGTTGATTGTGTTGCCCACTTTGACTTTAGAAAGCCACAAGTTGTTTTTTTTTAGAACCGAGCCCTTTCAATTGAGCAGCTTTTGAAGAAAGCTACAAATGTGGATTTGAGATTTGTGTTGCCTGACACCACCTATGTATCACGTGCGTGATGAGCAGTGTTGAACTCAAATCTTTGAGTCCCGTCCCCACGTCCTCTGTCTGTTTTCCTGGTTGTTTTCTCCTTTAGGATATCTGACTGCAGCACTGAACTTCAACTTCAACTGTCGTTTCTCCAGGGAACCAGCTTGTTTCAAGCTAATTCAAATGTCAAAGTGGCTATTTGCACTGTGGTCAGATACACGTCGCCTCTTCCCTCTGTTCCCCCCCTCCTGCTTCCCCCAGCCTGCTCGCTCCACAAAATGTCCACTAAGTCATAAATGTCTATCAGGTCAGATTCTCCTATTTTTTTTCTTCATAAGTGTATTTTTCATTTTAAAAGCATGCCTGTGATATTTTTTAAAAATTCTGGTATCGCACTGAGATAAGTCAGGTTCTGTATTTTATATAGTTTCACTAGAATATAAGTAACCAAATATTCTTATGAAATGTTGTAAATGTTGTACCAACTATAGCAACCAAAATAATGAATTTCCATTAAGAACAAGTCATTACCAACTGTTGAACTAAATCTTTTTTGGTACTTACCGCCAAAGAAAGTGTAACTGAATTGTGTATGACATTTTGTTACTCTTCCTTTATCATCGGCTAACCACGTCTAGAAAGCAAAGTCCATGATACAAGTCAGTATTCGACGTTCATTAATGTCTGTGGACAATCGGGAGGTGACATGGAACCCGGCCACTAGGGGCAACAGTGAGGGCTGTTACCTTCAAGTAGGTTTCGGCTTTGCTAGAACGATGTGGTCGGGGATGGTGGATGGAGGTAAACTTAAACTCTTCGAAATTTGACATTTGGAACAATTTTTTTAAATTGACGCTTGAGAAACATGGATGAATGTCTAACTCTGATGTGAGACTGTGAGAGCTAGTTGGATAAAGCACGGGCACTCAAACTGAGCTTCTAATTATGATCCTACCTCAAATACCTTCTTTTAATCTCTCTCCCAGAGACTCAACCCACCTCGTTAAAGACCAAGTTAAGTTAAACCAGATCGAACATGACGCCGTAAGTCACTGAAACCTGGAATAGGCCCTAGGTTTATGTTACCACAGTAATGTGTACAGAGATATTTGTTTATTTTTTTGTGTATGTCCTGTAAATGAATGAACTATCTTTTTCAACACTTTCCCAGGGGTAATTTACAGTAAGTACCACAGTGCTCTGTCTAAACCAATTCCTCATCTTCTTAACCGTGTTGTAGAGTCATTGAATAATTATTTCAACATCCAGAAATGGTTGTGATATATACACAAAAAATGATGGTTCCTCAAGGGTTCTTCGGGAAGGGTAATGGTTCTACAGCACGTGTTTGCAGTTTTAAAAAAATCGTTATTTTCTATTTTAGTGATAACAAAAATGTAGGGTTGGAAGCTCATTTGAATATTTTGGGGCATGGTTAGCGCACAGCTCTTTTTGTGTAACCATGAGTGAGTGTGTCATTCCAGTTTATCTAATCTGTTGTGTTATACTATTATCTGTTATACATTACTGGTGGCAGTGACAGTTTCTTGTGAAAGACTCACATATAGCCTTGTGTCAAATTGAGAACTGTTGTCTAAGTCAGTAGTTCTCAACTCTCTCCTCAGAGACACCCAGCCATTCCAGAGCTAGCACACCTGATTATTATACAACACAAAAATACAACCTATGGAAATGTAACAATATAATATGTCTATTAAACCAGAATAAAAACTCTGTACTGTTCTACAAAGAACCTTTGCGATTGAGAAAGGTTCTTTATAGAACCATTCTCAATAAAGGGTTTATAAAGAACCATAAAAAAGGTTCTATATAGCCCCAAAAGGGTTGTAACTATAGCGGAACCCTTATTTGGTGCTACAGTATAAAGAACCTTAGGAAAGGGTTCATTATAGATCTTCCGTTTAGAACCTTATGAGCATCCCAAAGGGCATACACAAGTTGAATCAACATTGTTTCCACATCATTTCAATGATATTACGTTGAACCAACATGGAAAATACTTTGAATCTATGCCCAGTGGTATGGTTCTTTATAGAAACTTCACCAATAACAAATCTATATACAATGAAAGTCGGAAGTTTACACACCTTAGCCAAATACATTTAAACTCAGTTTTTCACAATTCCTGACATTTAATCCTAGTATAAATTCCCTGTTTTAGGTCAGTTAGGATCAACGCTATATTTTAAGAATGGGACATGTCAGAATAATAGTAGAGAGAATGATTTATTTCAGCTTTTATTTCTTTCATCACATTCCCAGTGGGTCAGAAGTTTACATACATGTACACTTTAACTTGGTTGAAACGTTACAGATAGCCTTCCACAAGTTGGGTGAATTTTGGCCCCTTCCTCCTGACAGAGCTGGTGTAACT